>NC_068942.1:58910105-59211124 GCF_026419915.1 Harpia harpyja | reverse complement strand
AAAAAAATCACTTTCCATGAAAAAGCAGCAGTAATGAAATTGTAGCTGTGAAGGTAACCTTAGCCCACTCCAACTCCAGTACACGGCAGACTGCTAGCTGCCGTCCCAGAGAGCTGCACTCTGCAGTGGCCCAGTAGAAATCTCATTAAGTTTGGCTTCCTCCAGGAGCAGGACACTGTTCTCTCTCACCTGGGCCTCCCTTGCATGTGTCTGGGGCTGCTTTTCTCCCTTTCCTATTGGGTACTAAACTGATGATGACATTTAATTCGATTATATAAGGTCACATGCATTTTTAGCTTTATAATTAATCTGTTTTTTTAATAAAAAAGAAAGATGTAAAAAAAAAAAAAAGAGAAGAAAATTCTCCCTCAATGCTCCAGTGCAATTTTTAACCAAGCAACACATAGTATAAGAGTTGTATGAAATACAACACTGTATGAAATAATGTCTCCTACGTGCTTCAAGGATAAAGCTGGAAGAAGAGTAATGAGAGTAAGGAATCAAGAGACCTGGCTCAGTCAGGGTTTCTGGTTTCTGTTGCCAGTTCCAAAAGAACGCGCTGACTAATTAGTACAAAGCCAGAAGACAAGGATTGGGGATCAGGACTCTGTTTTCAGTGTCCCTGCTTCTTTGTCATGCTGTCTCTGTGCTGCTGGTAAAAGGGATAACAATACTTCCCTCCCTTCCTGGGGAGTGTCAAGAGGATCAAGTAGCCACAGAGCTGCAGCCAAAAGCTGCACTGTATTTCCTTCGCCCCCTCTCCCTCCAGCTTCCATGTGCACTGAAGCACAAACATCCCTAGCTCTAAACCCTGTTCTTTCCTTAAAACTGAGGGAATGCAGGTAAGGGTCCCTGACACGTCCTGCTTACACAGGTTTCAGTGTATTTGAATAAACTACTGGAGACGGGCTCTGGGAACCATTCCTCATCTTTGCGAGGTCGTAGACAGAAGGATGAGCTAGGCACAGCAGAGAGAATGCAAACATGTATTACAATCAAAGACAGGGTCAGGCTCAAGTCAAATCCTGCTCTGGATTTCAAACTCCCACTAGAGTCCTGAGAGACTGCTTTTCAGAACTGAGAACCAGCTCTGAGAGGGGACAAATAACAGCAATGGTATTGGGAGCAGGGAGCTGCTATTTTCTCAGGACCTAGAGGGAAAAGAACAAAACAGGAATGAAGCATTCTACCAGGCAGGAGAGAGGACAATGTAGGCAGCAAACACTCATCTGCTACAAAATGACCAGAAAGGCAAGATAGAAGAAAAAATCCTACAAAAAGATACTACACCATCAGCAAGAAAGGGTTGCTGTAGAGAAGATCAGCAAACAGCCTTCTTAAGGGCCAGGGATTTTAAGTTTTAGAGAGATTAAGCAGACATATGATACTGGTGCAGGAGTAGAGTATCATGTCCAGTTCACGCCAAACGTGTGTGAGCCTTAATACTGCTTTCATTGTCCTGATATTATTTACGACAGGAGCTCTGTAAGAAACATATCTAATACACATGGCATATATATGGTCCCCATCCTAAACACAAAATAGGACAGGCTTCTGCTCAGGGATGGTATTCCCCTCTAAGAGCAGCCTGCTTTAGAGATCTGGCATACCACAATACCACACTGTCACTCCCATGCTGTCCATCCCTCCAGTCATTATCAGAAAAACAGTAATGCACAGTAAATGAGGAAGGGCTAAAGGGCTAAATGCTCCTCAGTGCTTTCAGGCAATTATTAGGATATTATGTACCCAGCTTCCCTACTTGAAATGTCTCTGTCTATCTTTGGGAGCCCAATAAACCACATCATACCCTAAGGATGTTTAACTTCCTCTACATACTGTCTCTTTTTGCTAAGCCAGCCAAACATAAGGTTGGCCTGCTTTCAGCACGCGACAGTCCAAATTCGGACATAACTGGCCAAGTTTATATGCCATGCTCTGCAAAGAAGATTATTAGAACTTAAGGAAATGTAAATCAAGTCATCTTAAATCAAGAAAAACGGGCAATGCTGTAAAAAGGGAAAAAAAGATTATTTTGAGCATATCTTGGAAAAAGTCTGGGACATATTCATGATGGCATGATATTCCCCAAGGGTGTCTTTTTAAAGGATACGCAGACTGGCACTAGCCACAAAACAGCAGGCTGAGAAGGACTGTGGGAGGGAGCAACAAAAATTTGGGACAAGAAGGGAGGATGGTCTAAAGCAGTCATGTGCTAGAAGGCTGAAAATAAATCAGCTCACAAAAGTAGCATAGGTTGTTACGCAATAGTGCATGAGATGCACAAGCACCCTCAGATCCGGTCATGACTATCAGCAGCAAAGGCAGGAAAGAACTTTTTTGCATCAAAGATGTCAACTGTTGTACAATTGCTTTCTGCTTGTTACCTTAGGAGGAGATTGGGAATACAAATGTGTCTTATTTATTTATTTATTTATTTATAATTGTATAAAGGCAGCCTATTTGTAAAGGAATGAAGTGCAATTTCACTAACCTTGAGTGTAATTACTTAATTTCCTTGTTTCAAACATGGCCAAGAGACTCCTGGCTCTTTTCTAGCTATTGGCTGATGCTTTGTACTGCAACTGTACTACTGTTTTCAAAAGTATGGTAGGATTTGGTCTTAAAATGTATCTATTTACACTTACTGTCTCCTACAACCAGCAAGCTACCCTCATGGCAGGCAAAGTATGGCTCTGTGATACGCTTCATTCACTCTCTTGTTCTCCCCACAAAATGTCTCCTCAGTAACATTGAGAACCTCTTTGGACACATCCTTAGCGTGTTTCTTTCCCTGAAGTAATTTCATTTAGCACAGTATGTCAGGTTCCTCTGTCTCCAGCTGTTATTTAGACTTCAGAAAGCTGCTGGGACTGAGGCAGGAACGCGGAAACTTATTTCACCTAAGTTTAGATCCAAAACTGGCACAAAGGGGACAAGAAGAGGCCAAACAATGTTTTCACTGCTAGGCTGCTGGCCTTCTGTTGATCCAGGGTAGGACCAAATGAAAGTGAATCATGTCCACTGGTGGTTCAGGACCCTTCTGACATGAGTGTTGTGGATATGGATCTGATTTTCAGGGACAGGATCAATACAGCAAAACCAACACATACTGTTACCCTACAAGCACCCTAAAAGCAATGAGAAATACAATCTTTTGGGGACCACCTCAACAGCAAATACAAGGAATGACTGCATTACAGAGATTCCCTTTCTGGCCATATAGGTGAGCTCTCCAAGCCAGCATAAATGTATGTGGGGAGCTTAAGCTACCATCACCGTATACATATGCTGTAAATACAAAGAGGAAGCTGGCAGACAGGCTGTCAATTTAGCATTGTACCCATATTCAAGCAATTAAATTAAACAACGATTCAGCATTTTAGCCAGGTACACCACCACACTACATATATCCAAACTAACGTGCCCATATTAAAATTCCTCTAAAGGCTCTAGCTAAAGGGCTAGTTTCCCTTGAGCTGGAATCAAAGGTGTGATGAGAAAATGTACAGGTTTTTTATTACCAATTATGAGGGTATTCATGCAGCGCTGCTTAAATATTATCTTCTAAAACTGATAAAGGGCAATGTAAGAGGGAGTTCTTCAGAGAGCAGGAGACCAGACAATTAAAGCTCTTAATTACAAGGTAATACCAAAGAACTTCAAGATCATACCCAGACTAAACTCTGTCCTTTATACCAATATTCATCCCCCTAACATACATCCCTTAAAAAAAGAAGTCTACACTTCATAATTCTCTATCATGTTTTTAAAGAATTTTAAGAACATTTCATGCACCAGTTAGTTCAAAGATACTGTGATATATTAAAAGTTCAAAGCTGCAGCTTCTCTCTTTCCTTTTATACATCATTTTAAGAAGCAAAAGTTAAAAGAAGGAAAAGTTGAGTGCAATTTGCCTCTTCTCCTAAGATTTGTACTTGTTGCTCTTACCCCAAAATTGTTGTAGAAACTCCTTAAACACAGAGAAATAAAAACAATATATACTGTACTGATGGTGTCGAAACATAGACAGATCACATGTTTTAAAGAACACAGGAAAATACGAACCGAGAATCCTGTGTCCACAGAGAAGCACAGGTGAAACACCCACAGCTGCTCCCAGTTAGCTACCATCATATATCTAGACAACATCATAGTGGGTGCGCTACCATTGCGGAGTGAGAACATGAGCAGATGGTGCAGTACTACCTCTAATTCATCATCTTAACCAGTGACATATAAAAAGCAGTGAAACATAAAGTGCTGTTAGACCTGAAAAGCTGCCATAATTGCAATAGCATTGCTAACTAACCGTTCAGCCCCATATTCTGAGTAATTAGGGCAATGGTTTATGACCAGCACTTGGTGACATTAGCAAAATGTAACAGGAGATTGAGCATGACGGGTGGGTTGGTAAAGAGGAGGAGGAGGAGGAGCTGTAAATTACAGCTTCAAGGAATCACGTGTTAAAAAACATGTGTCCTTCTTTATCAAGAAGAAAAAGTTCCCCATATCCAATGGGCAAGGAAAGTGGCTTCAAGACAATGGCAAGATGCTGGTCTTTTGCAAGAATGTTTTTGATTATTTTTTTTTCCACATATGGATTATGTGATTTTGCTCTGACAAGTCAGCAGGAGAAAGAAAAGTCTAGCAGACAGGCTTTTGCAAGATAAATTCTGTGTGCTTAAATGATTTGAGAAACATGTTAGCTTACTTCCGGTTAGGATGAAAAGGCTGATGCTGTAAAGTCACCTACACTGCAGCTCTGTACACAGCTAGAGGAGACTGGGAGAATTCAGCTGATGCAAAGAAAGAAATACCACGAAGGGAGAAGAAGCCTTTGCTTCATGCCCTCAACTGCTAGGCTTTCAACAGTGAAGATTCTGCAGAGGATGCAAGAGATGGATACATACGATTTTTTTTTTTTTTTTCACAGCCATGAAGAAATCTACTCTGAACTCCAGCACAACTCAAGCTAACTTCCTTGTTTTAATTCCTACTTGAAGTCCAATAGCTGTGTCTGAGCTAGAGAATTCTTTTTTTTTTTTTTTAATTCTTTCAGTGGGGGTGGGAGAAGGGATTTTTGACTGAAAATTGCCAGCAGTGATGACTTTCCCACACTGCAGAAAACTGTTCTATTATTACTTAATCCCTATTATTTAAAATGTGCAGACTATTTCTAGTCTACTTAAACTTCCAGCCACACAATCATGTCATGCTTTCACTTTTAAAAATTTAAAAGCTCTCTATTATTAAATTGCTGTTTACCATTATAGGTAACTGTAGATTGTGTTGTCACCCCTCCACCTTCTCTTTTTCAGGTGGATACCTTTCATCTCTCACTAAAGGGCAAATTTTCCAATCCTTTTAACAATTATCATATTTAAGAATGAACCCCCGCTAATATAATAGCAGCTGTAAGCATAAGAAATGGAACTCAGTCACAATCATACCAAAACCAGATATGTTTATTCCTACTCAATACTCTCCCGTTTACATATCCAGGGAGTGACTTAGTCCTTTGGCCACAACATTATTCTGAGAGCTAGTTTTCATCTGAGTAACAGTCATGACCCCAAAGTTTTTTGCAAAAATCACCGCTTCCTAAGGTACTCTATAAGGATGCCCAACATTCTTTGTTTTACAAGTGATGCATTTCAAAACAGTCATTTTAAAATGCATCTTGCTCAGCTGCCCTCAATTTACAACACAATTCAGTCTAACAGTGACATTTCATCTCTGAATGTTTGGACTACCCTCTGGTTGGGCCGTTCAATGCCAGGTGGTCTCTGAAGAGGACTCGCAAGGCACCATTTCCCTATACATATACGTATGTATTTTCTTCTCCAAACAGCTGCTTAAGGCACAACTGTACGTCCTTATTCTTTCAGAGGATGCTGCAATACACGTAGCAGTGGCGTTGAGGAGAGAAAATAAGCCGACTCTGTTGGGTAAGGCATAAAGAAAGGGTCATGCTAGGAGACTGGCTCAGCCGAAGGGAGCTGGCATATATGACATAGGAGGGAAGGAGGAATGACCCTTCTTCACATTTCAGATAACCCACTGGTGGGGCTGGGTGCCTCCCTACATCTGAAAAAGCAAGGTCCAAGACTGTCATTGCTGTCCCAGGGTCTGCATAGAGGATACATGGCAAGGTGGTGTTAATGGGGAGAAATACACGTGATTACCATGGAGAGAGAAGCAATGGGTCTGAACAGCTTGTATATTCCTCATAGTAATTTGATTTTTTCATGGAGAAAAATCTAAATTGACAATCCTTTCAACCTTTGTTTTTTGGCAACAAAGTCAGCAGATTCTAAAAAGGAAAAGCAGAGGCTTTTTCCTGCTGAAGAAAATATCCTTTTCTATGGGGAGTAGAAGCTTCTATAGCCTCATCCCACCTGCCACACAGTGGTGCGTGTCACATAACAGCATGCCTGGGGAAGCTGGCAAAGGTAATGACATTTCCTCTGAACCCTTGAAGGTGGATAAAGAAAAAGGGCACTCAGTCCTTCCCCCATTCTCTTTGAGCTGTCACAGCGATGTGCTGCACCCATAAAACAAGGCAGGGGCTGCTGAGGAATTCACAGCTCTGAGGGAGCTTCTTTCCATCCTCGAAGAGTCAGAGGCCTACAGGAAATATTGTGGTGAGCACAATGGCAAGACTGGAGAGGGGAAAAGTGTGTTTCTGGATTTACAGCCATTTATTCTGAGCCAACCGACACAATCCCAAGTGGGAGAGTGAGGAGCACAGGGTGCAAAATTAGTCTGCATTTAAATAAGAGACATGTGGGTTTGGACCCCCCCACACCCCCTTTCGCTGTTTAAACAGCCCAGCGCTGCCTGCGAACAAAGCCTAAGAAGATTATGTTCTGTGAGGATAATCTCAGCTCTCTAGTGCTGTCTTGGCTTCAGAAATACAGCATTCCAGTTTTCTCCCAGGGTCATTTCAATTCCTTTCCAATCAGCTCCTATATGCTTCTCCAGCTACTCAAGATTTCTGGGGTGAAATGTTTTTAATATTATAATTATCAAAGCTCCTAGGATTTTCCTGCAATTCAGGCTTGAGAGGGATGGATTCCTCACCTGAAGGTAACAGGATTAGGCTGCAAGCAACTTTCTCAGCGATCTAGGTACCCCTTTGGAGAGCAGTGGAGCAGCATTCCCTGCATGCGTGGGGAGCCAGCAGCCCGGAGCACCTCACTGCCCACCCAAACACATTATCCCATCTGAGCATTAAATTATGCAGAAAATATTCCAGCAGCTCAAATATTGAGCAAGTGCTAATGATGCTGTCACTTTGGCAGAACTTATAAATATCTGTGCAGGTGGACAGCATTTGCAAAGAAGATGAGCAAGACGAGAGAAGACCCCTTTTATCTGCCCGGTGCAGCTCCTGTGCTGGCAGGGGGGCTCACTGCTGTCTGCCAGTCAGGGGACAGATGCTCCAATCCTGGCACACCCTTTCCCACTCACAGGCAGACTCCCTTGCCTTCCCTGCTGCAAGAACGAAGGGCAACGCAGAGCAGCCTGCCCGGCAGGCACTGTGCACTAAATTCAACACGCTGAAGCCTGAAGAGCGACATCTGTTTATGCTGGACTTGAATTTGGCTCCATGCCTGCCAGAAGACTGGAGAACATGCCATGTAGGGTTTTGGCCTGCTTTATGCAGGCTGGATCTATAGGTAAATGAATGTCAGGGATATTTTACACATTGGAATACACTGTGCATAATGTGCCTTGGCTGCGGATATTGTGGCTATGTTTTGGGGTGCATGCTGCCTCATTTACATCTACCGGTTGCATATAGAACAAAAGCACAACTATTAAGAGAACTGATAAATATGCGGGAGGAATGACTGAGAAAGCAAGCAACACAAGAACCAAGAGCAGAAAAACTGCTAGGAGCTGCAGCCCTCTCCTAGGGCAGGGACTGGGGTACCCGGGAGCCCATTGCACAGGATGGGTGCAAATCTCTTGACTTCTGTCTGCCACACGATCCATCTTGTCCAACTCCTGCATGTCATAACCACATTAAATAGCCTATGAATGCACCTTCTTCCTCCTCTGGTCTAATGTAGGTTAGTCTACATTGTACTTTGGCTTATTGTGCTACCTTTAGTCTTTTGTTTGGGCTGTGAACATGGAACTTTGGCACTGACGTGAAAGCAACACGCCAAATAACCAACATCACATAAATAACCCAAATAACTGTAATTGTTCTTTGTGGCACCAAGTCCTGCAGTCTTGACACCAAACAAATTCCTTTGACTTCTATGGATGTTTGGCCTGAATATGGATTAACTGAATCGGCCTGCATACGACAGGCTACAAAGGAAGTAGAGTGATAGAGGAACAAAACGAACATGAACTAATGTCAAGTTTACCCTCAGGCTTAAGAAAGATTGAGAACAGGCAGTACGGTGCCTCACACCACCTTACCCCCATTGCTGCATCAATATTTCCCAGAGTCTTTCACATTAGAGCTCGGGGTGGGAAATCCCAATTCCGAGTAAGGCCAAAGAAATGCGAAACTTAATTTAAAGAACAAATGCTACAATAAAACTACTTATTCTAATGTAATTTCTTTTCCATTGACATGTCGCAAAGTACAGCTGGGAGTACACCTCCTACAGGAACACCCCAAAGGCATTTTGTGAGATTTCCCTCATTTCCAACAAAAATGGACAAGAAATTATCTAGCTGTGACAGAGTATCATTTCTTAAAACACGTTAGAAAGCTCTGATGGATGCAATACAGTCTCTATAGTCAAGAACTTTCAATTCAAAGCACTCCGTCAGGATACACACACAGAGTACAACTGACCACAGCCTTCCTGAGGTGGCAGGTAGTAGCTACACATGGTAAAAAGGAGTGAAAAAGAGACAAAATACTGATATGCTTCTGAAATGCTGTAAGAATACTTGATGCCCTTTCAGATCACATACTTGCCCTGGGTGTTAAGACATGGGCACAGTAAACCCCCCCAAGGCCCAGCTCTTGCTGGAAATCCAACATGCCAGGCAAGGAGCCAGCCAAACCACTCCTGTCTCTAAATGTCCTGAGGTTTCCTGATGCACAAGCTCCTAGTAGCTGGATGCCTCTGCCATGGATCAGCTTCTCAGTGCAAGCCTTTAATTTTCTTCCTGCAGCAATCAGGCTCTAAAGCCTCATGCCAGATATTAGAAAAAGGATCAACAATGTGAAGTCTGACATCACTTAGTGATATGACATGAGCATGTGTGTGTATATAATTCTCTGTGTGTGCATACATGCAGATGCACTCCCTCAGCCTGTGTCTGGCCAAGCAAGGAAAGAGGTACTAAAATGACAGCCACTTTGCATTTTTTATGAGGTTTGTCTCCTACATGTCTCTGTACCTCTCCAAAGCCCTCTCATCGCTGCTTCTCATCGCTGCTTCAAAGTCCATCTTGTTTCTCTCAGCTGATTAGGAAGTTTCATTCTTGCCTGTCTCCCCTCCTCCCTGCTTGTCCCTGTGCCCTTGGCATCAGTGTGTCCCGACAGCGGAGTCTCTATGGTGCTCTCCTATTATACTGTCTTTCCCAAACACCTCTACCACCACTAATTTCTTTGCCTTTAACACTAATCTTAGCCACTAACACCCTTTGCCTGTTCCACACCAGTGTGCAAGACAGGTTCTCTTGTGAGACTGCTGATTTTTCAGAAGAACATTGGGTTTTCATGCTGAATTGTACTGATTATCCATGAAATCTTACCTTCTGCCTCTGAACTCTGTGGAAGGAGTGAAAAGAGCTTGCAGTCAGGAGATTTGCACCCATCCTGTGCAATGGGCTCCCGGGTACCCCAGTCCCTGCCCTAGGAGAGGGCTGCAGCTCCTAGCAGTTTTTCTGCTCTTGGTTCTTGTGTTGCTTGCTTTCTCAGTCATTCCTCCTGCATATTTATCAGTTCTCTTAATAGTTGTGCTTTTGTTCTATATGCAACCGGTAGATGTAAATGAGGCAGCATGCACCCCAAAACATAGCCACAATATCCGCAGCCAAGGCACATTATGCACAGTGTATTCCAATGTGTAAAATATCCCTGACATTTATTTACCTATAGATCCAGCCTGCATAAAGCAGGCCAAAGTCAGTCACCCACAACTACTTCTGCTCCTGCACCGTCCACTCCAGGCAGACAGGAAAGTCAATTTTTGTCAGGCTCGCTGTTCTTCCCCAACCCAAGAGGAAGGAGCACGTGCTAGGCCCTGGGGAGCTTCCATGCTCCCAAGTCCATGTTTGTACCCTAACTCCGTCCCAAATCCAAACTAGGGCAAGAACTGGGTACATGTCAACCCTCCCACTTAACACCCTAGTTTTCATGAATGGAAAACCTGGAAAAATGAGAGGGTGTGGAGGTGCCACATGACCTTATCCTGGTAAAAGATCCAGATGACTGGTAGACCAAGACTTCATGGGGCAATACAGTATACGTGCAGAGTAAATTTAGCAATGGCCTGACAGTCTTGCTTTTGTGCTTGTAAACAGAGATAATTGCGCTTCCCTAATTCATCATGAGTGTGGAGAATAAACATAAAAATTCTTGAGGCACATCTTTGCATATGAACAAAACTCACAGAGGCACAAAAGATATACAGAGGCCACGGCAAAGCTTTGCTTAGCTTAGAGAAGACGTGCTCATGGAAGACTGAATGCTTCCCAAATGGAACAAAAACATCTTAAAGCCATAAAACCTCCTGAGTACATCTAACACTACGGGACAACCCCTCCCCTTCCTTCCACAAGCTCTTTTGACCTCTCTTTTTTCCTCTACCAGTCATCCTAACACAATCCAACAGCTGAGTTTGAGTAAATACTCTTGTATACTTTACTAATGCCAGTTCAACAAAGCTATCATTTCACTAGACTTCCTCAAGGCATGCACAGCTCAGCCTCTTCCTTTCATCCCAGAATCCAAGGTTTAGATGACCCTCTGTGGCTGGACAGGCTGAAAGCCCTGGGTATATATCAAATAATTCAGGAGCAGAATAAGCATTAGGAACTAAAACCAACTGACCTCTCCTTAGTCCCTGAGCTTGGCTCCTTTGTTTTCCAAGCCTTTGATGGGCCAGTAAATCACTTTTCACTCCAATCACATTGAGACTTGCAGGTTCCTATGCCAAACTGTTCATGCAAAGAAAACTATCCAGGGGGTTAAAACAAAGAAGTGTGTGGTTGTTCTTCAGGAAGGAAAAGTGAGATAACATGGTAATTTTATTTAGGTTCTCTTTGTAAAGGATTGCCAATGTTATAGCAAATGATGGCTTCTAATCGCTGCAGCACTGCAGCCTCACAGCGAAGGAGAAGTCTTAGTGAGCAAGCTGAATCCTTTTGGCAGGTTTATTCACTCATAAGGAATTCCTTTCATTATTTAGTACAAATAAAGATATACCTTCATGAAAGGCTTCTGCTGCTCATGCTGCTCACATTCATATTTGATAGCTGAACAGAGAGCTAGAGCCCTTTGTCTGTTCCACACCAGTGTGCAAGACAAGTTCTCTTGCGAGACTGCTGATTTTTCACACGAATGTTGGGTTTTCATGCTGAATTGGACTGATGGTCTGTCGAATTTTGCCTTCTGCCTCTGAATTCCACTGAGGGAGCGAAAAGAGCTTGCAGCATGCTTGGCTCATCCAGCGAAGCCAGGCACCACAGGGAGAGACTCCTTCCTGACCTCCACAGTGATTAGATAATGACTTGAAGCGTGCGATTTGATTATCCTTCTGTTAGAGCCCGAATGTGCCTCTGAGTCACTGTCCATGAGGGCAGGGAGTGAACTGGGACTGTAAACAGAATTTCTGACTCTCTTTACTTTAATTCTACCTAGGATTAAGAGGGAAGAAGTAGAGACCCTATATATACCCTCCCTCTGCCCATCCCTGCTCTCCTCTTATAGCAGCACTAGCCTGCCACCATGCTCAAAGCCCCAAAAAGGTTTGGAGCTGGGCTTTGAAAAAGACAGGCAAGAGTTATTGCATCCCTCCTTCTGCTCTGTGAAAAAGGCTGCACACAATCCAGGGTCTTACACCAGCAACTTGTTACTATTTTGAGTGAATGTATGAACTGGGTCCTGCTGCCCAGTGGCAATAGATGGTATAAAGATGTAGGTTTTGTTCACAGTGCAAAATGATACTTCTTTTCACATCTCTGCTCTGTGTTACTGGCTGGCCCTTCGGTCCCATATTATTGAAGACTGTGAGAACTAGATGCTGATCATTTACTCTCTGATCCTTCACAGTCCTTGTGCTAACAGTTAAGTAGTCTTTGCTAACTCATCTGTCCTCAAAGCTAAATAATCCTCCTTTTCAGTATCTCCCCCACTTATAAACTTCAACAGTCAGTGCATCTTTTTTCCCCAGATTTTGCCAATGCTAGGAAAACCCAAAGCAGAAGTGCATGCTCTGATTATGTCCAAGCCAGAAACTGTAAGTGCAGAATTTGCTAGGGGAAATTACTTTAAAACAAACAGATGAATAAGATACTCAACATTTTGCAAACCTATAAAAAGCTGGGCTGGAACAGAGTGGGCAGGAACTAAAGGGCTGAGTGCCAATCAGGACAGCTGAGGGGTCTGTTAATTTATCCCCCAAAGATTTCCTCCTCCCTTAGGTTGTAACTAACAACACAAACTCCTATCTAATGCCACTAATGCTATTATGCTGGAAAACCCAAACCTGAGGAGGGAAAAGGCAGTGTGTGGCAGCAGATGACAGCAATCAGCCGAGATCAGAAGCAGAGCATGTCTCCTGGCTATACGTACGAGATAAATGTTGACTTCATTTCGATCTGCATCCCCCATACTCTGCTCCCCCGAACCCTCCCAGTGCCTCCTCTTCCAAAACTTCGTTCTGTTCATGTCGAAATGATAACTGTTAATTTATTCTGCTTTTCTGGTTGCTGTGCTAACCCAGAGCTTGTGCTGCTTGGTGTCTAAGCAGCTTGTCCTGGGGATATGGTTAAACCTGCCTTTGATCACCATTTAATCCTTCAAGGTGCTCAGGGGGCTGCAGTTTAGTTTCTATGTGAAAGCAATTAGAAAAGATGGAAAGGAAGCAAGGAACAGGACTCTCACTCTTCTTCTTCTCCCTCCCTCCAAAAGAAAATATTTATCATGGACTGGGGTGGGAGAAGCTGCTCCATGGGCCTGGCCCAGATCTCATGAATGTGAGAAGTGGGAACCCTGGCCATCAGGAGCCTAATCTGTCTATCTCCACAGGTAGCCCAAAGATCTGGGTTATTTTGTTCCTCAAATAAATATAAGCTGCTTGTTAGGGAAAGAAGCTTATTCTCCCCTCCTTTCCCTCAAGCCTCCATCAGGGAGGACAAGCAGAGGTAGCATTTTTAACAGATGGAAGCCAAGTTCTCCAAGGGAGTCTTTCAAAGTAAATAAATAAAAAGTAACGTGTAGTTCCTACACACAGCTAAATATGTATGTCTAGATAAAGCCCTAACTGTGGGGTACAGCCATCTGCAGGGATGCAGAATCTGCAGATGGAAAACAAGGGGAGGAGGTGGGGAAGAATTTGAGAAGGCAAGACTAGACTGGATGAAGAAAGGCAACTAATGCCAAACATCCCAGAGAAAGCTACTTAGAACAGGATTCTGTTAATGGTCTGGGACAGCATCTCTAGGAAAACTCCACACCTGAAATCACTTAAAACTAAGTGGTGTGAGGTCCACATCAATGTATTGCCACTGCACAGGAATACCCCCAATGGGGAAAACACACCATCCATTTTAGCAGTTTACAACGACTTGGCACTTCCAAATCAAAGAGCAGCATAGCGCCCACTTGTCCCCCATATTTTTGGTCTCAGACTCATAATGTAGAGGCCACAGAATGGTACTTCTTGACCTGTCTGCACACAGAGCTTGTTCATCACAATGATCTGGCACACACTTTTTTGTTATTAGCTAGATCCTGTCAGCCAAGCTCTCGGTGCCACAGAAGGGAGATAAAATACAGCTTCTCTATCTAGCTAAGGTACTTCTAGAGTGCCGATCAATGTAGTTATCTAGGAAATGTATCATGAGGATATTAAAGTTGGTTATCATTCCCCAAGTGCTGGGGTGGGTTACTCAATCTGAGATTAAAGGTATAAATATAAAAATAGATGGAACCATAACAGGAGGACTTTGCCACTGCTACCACTTACATATGGCTCGGTCTAGTAAACCTGGGACGTGCTATAGCTCCTGGATTCCACTTGTTCTGCAGCAGACTTGTTTTGTGCACCTGGATGAGATGCATCTTTTCTCTAGGCCTCAGTAATCTTATGACATTTAGTTTCCTTATGAAACTCAATTTTCAATGAAATGGAATTAATGATATTGTCCTATTTTGGTAGGATAGTTTTAGCTGGCTCTAGACATGTAAACAGCTGTGAAATTGCAAATAATAATTTATCTCATTTGCACTTGCTTATGGCTACACTGTTGTAACTCTTTGTATGCTCTTATGTATTTCTGCTCTGTAACTGGAGATAGGAATTAGGATTTTAACCTGCCACTCACCACATAATAAAGTACGAGTCACTCACCTCTTGTAACTAGAAAAAAATTCTAGCAATCGTATGTAATTTTGAAGTACCAAATAAACTTCACTGCTTGACCTAAGTCTCACAAATCTTCATGCCGTGACACCATACTAAAGGACTGCCAGCTGAACAAGTAGCAAAGAAATGAAAATCCCTTAGCAGTTAAATACGTGACCTGTTCAAATACCACATAGGAGAAACATTTTTCATCTGGTATGGAAAATAAATCAGAAACATGTCAGCCTCATTTAGACATATGTTAAACTCTGTGAAACACCCCTTTTTATCACATTTAAAACATGTGGGAAATACTGATGATACAGGGTTAAACTGGTCTCTGGCAGAATTAAAGCAGATTCCAGAGGTGACCCTGCAGGCAGGAGCTCCCTGCCATCACCTGGCTGGACCCTGCTCCATAAATCAGAGCTGCCTTGGGGCAGGCGAGGAGCAGCCCCTTCCTTCCCTCTTCTGC
The DNA here is from genome assembly GCF_026419915.1 of Harpia harpyja. Classification (NCBI taxonomy): domain Eukaryota; kingdom Metazoa; phylum Chordata; class Aves; order Accipitriformes; family Accipitridae; genus Harpia; species Harpia harpyja. Next base: position 59,196,094 of record NC_068942.1, on the reverse strand, counting down.
TGCTCCAAGCCCTGCAGCCTTACAAGGACTCCTGCTTTCTCATCTCTTGCTGTGCTCTGCAGCCCTAAAGAAAACACTGCCTGTCTCTCCCTCCCCTGCAAATACACAGAGCATTAGCTTTGCTACAGAAAAAATCACTGCTACCCTAGGCATCCTAGCAGAAAAGTAACTCAGAGGCACTAGAAAGAAAGAGTTAAATCAATTACAAGAACATGTCCCAACTCCCCTTACCTGAGCTTCCCCTTTCCTCACCCATTTTTTTCCTTCTCAGGCTTTTTCAGTGTAGAAAAAATTGTGTTAAAAAAAAAAAAAAGCCAGCTAGCTCAGCAGGAGCTACATGCTGATTAGAAAAGTTTTGCTTTGGGGGGTGCAGGTTTGGGGGCGGGAGGCAACGAAGCAAATAAATGGTATTAATCCTTTAAACCTGAGAGTTTTAGCTACTGCATTAAAAAATTGGCAGTGGTATCTTCTAATCCCAAAGCCCAAGTGCCGCATATTATCCAGCAGACTGCATTCCCACACTCGACACCTCCCTAAAAGCTTTCCCGCACGTGTGCCAGTTTTATCAGCTACCTGGAGGACTAAAAGAGAACTTGCTCACTAATTCCCAACCTTACAGCAATCCTGCTCTGTTCCTTGAATGGCAGGGTGAATAGGGCACTATCTTTAGAAAGCCTTTGCTTGTTCAGTTATACCACCTTGCTTCGCTATTAGCCCTGAGCCGAAACCATACTACTTAGTAGAAGCATGAAAAGCATTCAGTGGTGGTCTAATTCTGCTCTCCCTGCTTTGCCCTGAGGTGTGGCTGCCTCTGCTGTGGACCCTGAAAGCTGATGAGCAGTTCACAAAAGCATGATGAAACAGTGCAGGCCAAGACATGAACAAAAAGTCAGTATCCAATTAAGCCTGCAGGAAGAATTTAAAGAGTCAGGATAAAAATAACAGAATTGAGACATAGCCAGAAATGAGGATTAACGCTAGACAACGTCAGTGACAATGAGTGATGAGGATTCCCAGTTGCATGTCTAATACCAACAATATCTCCACAAGTAACAACCTGCCCCCTAGCCCCAAGGAGAGTGAGCTCAGTGCTGAAATGCTGGGACTGCCATTTTGGATGAAAACTAGGTCCATGTAGTCCACTATGTACCTATGACAGTAGCCAGTGTCACACCCTGTGGCGAAAGGACAGCAAACTCTGCTGTGAGAGGGAATTGATGTAGTCTAGTGGAACAACTGATGTAGTTGGAATAAACAGCCAAGATTTTCAGACACAAAATCTTTCTCAGGTTAAAGAACTAGTCTGTTATAGTCCAGTTTTATCAGTTGATTTACTAACCTTGCTTCATTTACACACTAACCATTATAGCCACAAGAATACTACAAACTACAATCTGCTCTAGTAAGTTTTGGGAAGATGTGCTCCTGCACCTTCGGGGTCTCGTCCTCATTTCTAGGGATAAGCCTTGAAAGAACAGGTTTCTTACTAGCAGTGAAAGACCTGTCACGCTGCCTTGTCAATGGCCCCTGTGTGGCACAGCCTCCCCAACACCATGCTGAACCATCTTCTTGGTCCTACACCAGAGGGATAAGGAAACACCACCCAGTTAAAAGTAGAATTTGTCAGATTTAGTGTACTTAATATTGATGTTTAACGATTCTAGATCCCCTGCTCCGTTGAGAGTTCATCCATAAATGCAGTATTTCTTCAGGTCTGCAAGGAACATGATACCTGTCCTTTGATCTTGTCCTCTTTCAAGTTACAAAATAAGATTTCATATTAAGATTTCGGGGGAGGGACAAACTGCTTGGAGTTTTGGTATAGCATGACAATGTACTGAATGTATTATTTTTCCAAATCACAGCTTCCCTTGGATTCTGTCACAGAAAGGCTGACACACCGGATAGACCAGGGAAGAAATTAGATCACATGCAATGTGTTACTCTCTCTCTTTTTTTTTTTTTTTTAAGACACCTGAAACAGATAAAAAACCAGAGAGATGGTGTCAGATCCCCACTGGGTATAAACTGGCATAGCTCTGCTATGGTCACTGAGTAGAATGAGCCAATATATTGATACCTACTGAGAAGTTATCCTGTGTATCTTAAAATATTAACATGAGAGTCAACATGAAGTAAAAGGGAAAGGGGCTTTCACCTCATCTGTTCAGATCTCCAGCCTAATGAATGTACGACTTCCCTAACAAGACACAGACTTGCTAAAATGAGGCTGGCTGAGTCAGAGAGGCACTGCGAAACTCATCTGCCCCTGCAGATCACCCTCCTCCTCCCAAACACCCACCTTCTGCCCCAGAATACGCCTTGCTCTGCTGCCACACTCCTGTGTCAGGCAAAAAGTCCCGTGCCAGAAGAAGAAATAAAAATAATAGCCTAAGCTTCTAAAAATCAATTATCTACCTGTATTTTTTTATTTACAAGTAAAATGGTCCACATTCTGCTATTACTGATATCAATGCAAACCTGGAAGACTGCTGTTAAAGATATCAGAACAGAACTAGGATCAGAACCAGTACTTTCCTGCTGTATCTGAACTTTCAGTGTATTTGGGCAGTATCTAATGTGCAGTCTCACTTTTTCTTGTGCACGTTGTACCAGATAGTGAACACATTCTTTAACCTTGGGAAACAGCAGAACTTTTCTTCATTAACTGTTTTATCAAAGTCATCCTCTGTGAGGCCAATCCATAGCTCCTTGCTCAGACAGAAGTGTCCAAAAATCGGATTTAGAGGAAACCACAGTCAAGTGGTACTTTTCCTGGCTGTTAGATGATGAGAAAAATCCTATGGTATTTACACATATAACAGCTGAGAAATGGACAGTGCTGGGTATCTGTGGAGGTACCTTATGCAACTTTTTGTACAGCACTCTCTCTCCTAACTGCTGGAGCCAGTTAAAAAGACAGTTTCCATGCTCTGAAAGGCTGGGGTTTGCAGCCTGGAATGCAGGATGAAGAACAGCAGTAGCGCTCTCCTCCTCAGATCCAAAAAAACCCTACAGCATAAGCAGGACCTATGCATTGCCCTCCACTGTGGAGTGCAGCTTTCCAAATTTGGTCCATTAGATGCAGTATTTGGCCTCATAATCTCTCCCCAGCACTGGTAGACACTTACAAACCAGACTGGAGAAACTTTGGAAATTTTCAGCTGTGTTATACAGCAAGAGAAAGAATCCAAAGGATTGGACTCCCCTGAAAATCTCTGGCATGGATGTGGTTATTTCTAAAAACAGAGTGGATTGCAGTCAACAGCCTTTTGGGATTTCTGCTGGGTTGGGGAAGTTTAATAAGCAGACATGCTGGACAAAGGATTAAAACGCTTCTGTATACCATGTCAGGAATAAACACAAGGAGATTCAACTCAATCCACTTAATGCCTTCTTGTTCCTGTCATGCCTGTAAATGCTACTGACCATCACCTAGAGAAGTGCTTCTCTAGGATAAGCACTTTTCCCATCCAAGGGAGTTTCCTCACAGTTAGATCTGAAGGACCATCCTGCCCCTCCTCCCTCCCAGACTCTGCTTCCTTTAGCAGACGCAGTTCTGATGCAGATTTTCTTAGATAATACCGTTGCTTTAATGTTTTCAAACAAAAGACTTCTTAAATTGAAAAATGGTCTTTTAAAAACGGCAATATTTTACTTTTCAACATTTTTTTGGTTTTACAACATTTTAAATGCTAATTCTTTTATCAAAAATTTTACTGGAACTGTTATCAAAACGGTTATAACTGTAGTAAAACCCCTTAGAACATGAAAAACAAATCTATTTTGAACCCTGTGAAACAGAAAAAGCATCGAAACCTCTATATTGAAAGGGTAAGCTGAAAAATATTTTCCAGCCCAGCTCTTTAGAAAGGCAGGCAGTTAACCCACTCCTTGCTGCGCTCTCTCCCTCTCCTCTCTTCTCTGCAAATGCAATCACTGAAATGAGGCTGGCATTCATTCCCTTTCAACATGGACACAACAGAGACTGAATTTTCCACAGCCTACCAGCCTACCTACCTACAAACCTACCAACCAGCGTTTTTAGGGGGCTATCTATTCCCATGCCCACAATTTCATGGGAAAATTATGAACTATACAGCTTAAGGACACTCTGAATGGACTGCTTTACTGGGGCACACTTTGCAGGAAGAGACACCGAATGCTAAGTGGTCCTGACCACCTGCATACCACCACTGCTGCTGCACGCACACATCACTGGTAACTGCTTGGGTCTCTCCCCAGAGTTATTTCAGCTGTAGGAAGTAAACCCAATGAATAGGAATTAGGGAACCTACTTGCCTTTTACCTCTAAAATCCCAGTGCTAGTGAATACCTGTATGGGAAATCAACAACAACAAAAAAAGGGAGAAAGTAAAACCTTTCTTGAGACATGAATTGAGATCTTTGTAAAGTGTAATGTAATGGTGCACAGCTGTCTCAAAAGCCACTGCACTCTGATCCTTCCTCTCCCTCTTGTTTAAATGCTCGCTGGGAGCACAGCGTTATAGAGGTTCAGTGTAACAACTAAAAGGGTTGTCATGTTTAATGCACCCAATGATGACTAAATCTCAATCCCTGGTTAATCATTTGTTCTTGCCAGCATGGTAAAACTGAGCAGCCCAAATCTCTAGGACAGTTGTGTTAATGGAATAAGCAAAAAAGTCAAGTGAGATGCTATCTGACCCTGCTTGATGAGATTGCAGTTTGCAGACAACCCTAGCTTATCTTAGATGATGAACTATCAGGGATAAACAGAATGCATCAAGTCTGTTTCCCCAAGACCTTGACTTGCTAGTGGTAGGGGAATATGAATAACATCTAGGCAGCTCAATACAGATTAAATGAGGAACCGGATAAGATCATGGTGTAAATGAATACCCACTTTAAAAATATCCCCAAATACCTGGTCCAATAACCACACGATGCAAAGGATTAAGCTTCTGGTATACATTATTTTAGGACAGGTAAATTAAGGGTAAAATCAAGGACTCCATTCTAAGTGTAATGTGTATATGCAGACATACATCATTCTTTCTATGTGTACACTTACAATAATACTTGACTTTTACATAATCAAAAACTATTATGTATCTCAAAATGCTTTACAAAGCTAGGCCACTATCATAATTCCCATGCATAGGAGGAAAATGCAGAAAATAGTTTGCATAATTTGGCTAAGATTATAAAATGAGAAAATGGAAGATCCAGAAACAGATTCTCAGACCCTGCTCTCCTCCAGATTCACAAACACACAGCTATGTATCAATGATGTTAGCAAGAAACAGTTTGGTAAGAAAGACATAGGCAGAAATCTTAAAAAATGAAGACTAAATATTGTCCCATGTCTGTGATCTCATCAAAATTATATGTTCCATTTGATAACTGCCACTGAGAAACAATTTTTAAAAATCTAGTTTAGGTATGCAAATCCATAATGTGTAGAGACATGCAAGGATTATTCATTTATGCAAATGTGACTGTATTATATGTGCCTGAACAAGGTATTGTAATGTATTGCATTAACATATCCTATTGTTTATCCTAAACAACGTATTGCCTAAACAGTGAATTGTTTGGGCTTTAAATTTATCTAGCTTTAAACACCAAAAAAACATGGTATGGCAGCTAGCAGTGAAAGTGGGATTGAGCCACAGTTCAGGCTTGCTCCAGTAGCAGGTTACAGACTGGAATTTCTTGGTGCAGAATTAGTGCGGAAGTTCACAATGAAATATTTTCATAACAGAATCAACGATACTTTAGGAAGTCCACAACTACAGCCTGGTTTGGAAGAACCTACAGGACTGGGTTCGTTCCACAGTGGCGGTTAAAAGAATACCATAACCTTATTACTGATGTATGGCACTGCTCCATCATTTTTGAATGCTTTTTCTTAGAATCCTACTGATACCAATTTCAATTTAAAAATTCCTCTTCAATTAAAATCCCAGCCACAGAGTCATAACACAACAAACATCCAGTTTTAAAGCTAAAAACTTGGGAAGATAGCATGGTTTAGAATATTTGCTTCCAGAGCCCCAGTCACCTAGAGATAAGATTGAGAAATATTTCTCATTCTTCCTGCTGTTCAAGCCACACTGTATCAAGTAAGGGAGAAACAACAGCAACTATTTTGGGAGCCTTCTAAGTGGATTAATGCTCATGTAACCCAGGCTTTCAGAATGGTTCTAATAGCATAGATGTGAATTTTTGTTTGCATTTGTGTCCAAATCTTTTTATGAGTAGCATTGGTTGAGAAATTTCCACTGAAGGGTAATTCATCAGAAGTAAACTATTTATAGGAATTGTTCTATATTCGGTTTTAAACAAGTTCAGGCATTTAACAATAAGGCTTCAAGTTTCATTAAAAACATCTTTTGTTTGGAAAGCTCAATAAATAAATACTTAATGAAGTTAAAAAATGTCCAAGATTGAAACTCCTGTAATGATGTTTGTCATACCCATGATGATCAAAAGATATAAATGAGCAAGATTTGCCTTTATTAGACCAACCGGTATAGAAGGATAAAATGCAAAACATAAGGAGCATAAACCCTAGTCAGATCTAAAAGTGTAACAGCAGCTTTCAAAGCTACATGCAGGTTGAGACTAATAGCTCTGAATTTAATACTGTTATCTAATATATTAGTCAATTTGAGGGAACAGGTTACTGCTACCTGTAGATCCGTGGGGAGTAGTACTAGCAATAGTAATATGCTCTCTCCCTCAGTGGGACAGAGAGAGAACTAATTATTGCCTATAGGACGTGAAGGAGTTCACAGGCAGCAGGATGTAACAAGAAATGCAACATACTATAAATCAATATTGCTATACTGAGCCCTTGATTTTTAGAGTCTAACAGTTACAAATTTTAGTTTCTAAGATCTTCCTTTGAAACTGTTTTGAAGCACTCCCTTGAGGATCAGGGCTGATAGGTTAGAGTGGTTATTTGTGAAAAATGTTCTCCCACCTTTAACTGCATGTTTCTATTTACTGAGTGTCCATGTGAGTTCACCATGGTACATGGCAGGTTTCTGGTCTCACCAGCTTCAGTTCCATGAAGGAACTGGATAACTTTGCAGCATCGGTCCATGTTCTGAACCACACGTGTTAAATCCAAGGCTTTGGATGGTTTTATTGTGAGTGACTTTTTACTATATTGATTATAGAAAACAGGCCATCTGTGGCTTGGTTTCATTGAATGAATTTTGTTTCTGGTGATGAATTTGGCAAGGTTGCTGCAGAAGTAGTCTGAGGGCTACAGGCATTTTAGGGAAGGAATGAGGTGTGGGAAAACATCTTTTAATGATGTTATTTTTTCCTATAAAATTTAATGGTTTTCTGTTTAAGTTCCTATATATGGTGTTAAGTCATAAGCAAGTGTATACAATGGGTGTGTTTGCGCACAGAGAATGGGTTGTATTATTGTTATTTTGCATCAGGTGCTTGGATGATTCACATAAAGATATGATCTATCTCCCTTGAGCAGTAGCTGTTTAAAGAAGATACTTGTACTGACCCTCTCTGAATTCCTTGGAATAGCTAGCTCAACATTTTCAACATTTTGGGGGTTTGTCCCATATCATAGATGGAAAAAAAGAAATCTTGAAAAAACTAGATGGGAAAGCTCTTCATTCTCTGTACCCTACTCTACTCATATCATAGGTTGCAACAGAGGCAAGTCCTTTCTGCCCAGGCCATAAGTTCCCTGGCATCCCTTTTCTGCTGCTGAGTCTGCCAACTGCTAGGCAAATACAACAGATCAATAAAGATTTTCATCTTGGGTTGGCACAACGTACATGAATGCTCCGGACACTACCACAGCCGAGGCTGAAACTGGGACCTGCAGGTATAGACTGTGCCAGCAAGGGAACTGACGTGACCTCCAGCCAGCTGGGAGCGCGGTGCCAGCACAACAGACTCTGTCTTGATGTCTGGTTTGTAATGGCAAAAGTAAGATCAGGCTGGTTACGCCTCCCAAGCCTCTAGGAAATAAGCAAGTATTTCAATGCCCCATTACCACCTGGGAGTTTAGAGCATGCAGAGGCGAAGCTCTGGTTTGTCTAGAGCTATAGCAGAAGGCAGAGTCAAAACAGGACCCATATGCAGAAGTTGTTGCTTCCATAGTCCTTGCTTAGACCACTCTGCCTCTTTCCCTGTGGGATATTTTCATCTGAAAGCTGCTCTTTGGGAGGTTTACATTAGTTTAGATGAAAACACTGAATAGAAAGGACTTACTTCTATGCACCATAGACTGTAACTGAAACACTGTGAGTACATGGCAGCTGCTGTTTAAAAGTGGACACAACGGGCTTAATGCCTATGCAGTTTGGTGGCAGAAAACAAAACATTTCTGGCAGCATTTAGCATGGCTGAGGTGGTTTTTACTACACACAAATGCACACAAATCCACCTTTTCTGCAAAACAATGTGTATACTCTCTCTCACACATATATATATCGTATTTCCAGTCCTTAGAAGTCCCTCATGCGGGTTACTATTAGGAAGAGAAAGAGGTATGGCTGCCATATGCACATACTTCCCCAAATATGTCTTATTCTTCTACATGGAAATTCTGTGTGAGGAAGCTGGAGGGTTGCATACACGTGTCTGGCATTTCTGGACATCCGGTTTTCCCGTGCTTATGCACAGGTCAATGCTATAATGTATGTGCAGTGAGCTAAATAATCCAGAAGACCCGATGCACATGCACCATACCAACAATCTGCCCACAAACGGTAAAACGTAAGTATTTAAGACACATTAGACTCAAAGTACATGAATGGATTAATCATGACAGTCAACACTTCTTGGTAGACAAACTATGCAAGTGCCTCCTTCCCCTGTGCATATATTTCTGCAAGGAAATCCTAGACAGAAACATAGCCATGCCACGAAGTAAAACCAATGTGAAAGATGCAGTGGACCGGATGTCACCAGTGCCAGGTTGTACTGTCAGGTTTGACTTTGTGCACAGCTGCATTCAGATAGCCTAAACTTTATTAACCTCCAAAGCCTATTAATTAGGCACCCTGATGGCCTGGAGTGAAGTGACAGAAAGCAGTAAACCCAGGGACTTCAGCAGAACTTGGGCTGTTTAAGTGTGGCGACAGTTTCTGAGTCAGCAAACTGCTTTTCCTCTCCGTGTCCCATTTTCTCATCTTAGAACAAGAAATAAAAAAACTGGTTGCTTGCCCTCTATCAGTGCTGTGATGCTCTAAGCAGCTACATAAAATGCTTTGAGATAGCAATGTAAAAAAGCCAAGCAAAAAGTTAGCATAAGAAACAGACTTATTAATAAAGAATGGCACGTGAAGTTATTATAACTAGGATAAAACTGCAATGAGTCTCCTTTTCAGTTCTTTACAGCATAAGGTGATCACTATTTGTGAGGTCAAGGAAAAAAACCCACAACTCTCCCTTGGGATATACAATTAAACATATCAAAGAGTTTATTTGTGTCCATCTGTAGCATCTGGCACCGGCCACGGCCAGAGACATAATACCAGACCAGATGGACCAATGTGTATGGAAATTCTTATCATCTTCTGTGATTAATTTCTTCCTTCAGGTTGGATATGTCTCTTCTAATCGTGTATCAACATCTAACCAAAATTGGTGCTGACATATCATTGATTGTACTGTGAGTTTATCTGCAGCTCAGCATTCTGGGACAGTTTAGTCCCTTGCTTACCTCAACTGTAACGCAGGATTTCTTTATTGGTGAATTTCTACATTCACTCATATATTTTCCAAGCCTTGTCCTCAGAGATTTACAGACAGAATCCATGACTCAACTGTAATTTGAACCAAAAATCTTTTTTAGTTCCTGATCTTTGCTACTGTAAGACTGTAGCCTACAAGACTGTAGACTATAAGACTCCAAATGATTTTCTAACAGTACAGTCTTGTCCGTAAATTTATAGAGCCTAGGTGTGCATGGCAGGATCCTAAAACCTTCCCACAAATTCTTTTGGAAAGACTGCACTGTTTTCCTGTGATTCATTCTGAGACATGCAGAGCAAGGATGATGTAAGCAGCAGAGATAACAGAAATCTCATGTTCTACAAGAGCCATCCACTGCATTTCTTGGTTTTTGAGGATCATATAAGTAATAATATTTATTTAATTTTATAATTATTTTATTTAGAAATAATTCATTTTATAAAGAATTAGAAAACTTTAGCACTACACCATAAAATGATGACATTGCATTGTCATATCACATCAGGGACTCTTGCCATATTTTAAACTCCTCGACTAACTAGGACTTCTGTAAACACGGTCGAGTTCGGCTACATGAAGGCCAGGGACTCAATCAGCCTCTCTAGAAGGTGCCCTTGAATCCAGGAACCCAAAAAAGTTATAGAAAAGGGTTGCTGTAGGATGGTCGCTCAGGCTGTGAAATGGGATAAAAGAAAAAACAAAGAGCTCCTGTAGATATGACTGCTTTGTCTTTACTCAGTATTCAGAGGGAAACAGTCTCTACACACAACCCCTAGCCCCTTCTTGAGTCTGAACTCAGCTTCCCTATGGACATGAATTACGCATAATCCTAAACTCAGCAGAAATGTAAAAACCAGATACTGCTTCTGAAGAGAAGCAAGCTTCCCTGAGGAGAAATACTACACATGTCCCTATGTACACACACAGGGGCGCCCTGGCAAAAATGCCCACTATTCAGACACTGCATTTGAACAAACTGCTCCTCTTTGTCTCCTGTTGTGTAACAGGGGAGCACAGGCAGGGCAAGCACACACTCCGAGGCACCACTGCAGACTGCAGTACAGCCCAGCCTTTACCTGGGCCTGTCCCAGTGACCTTCTTCATAATACAAATAAAGCATTGCAGAGCTCTTCCCATGCTGAGCAGCAGCAGAATCCACCCTTTCTCCCTCCATAGAAAATAATTTTTTTTAAAAAGTGCCTTGACTCTTTAGACTGGTAGGCAATAAGCTAAATATATTAATATCTCGTTCTAGATACTGGCAGTAAGACTTCCGAGAACACAGACAATGGTAAAAAAAAAAAAAAGAAAAAAGATAAAAGATAAATAGTGTTTCAATCATCACAGTAACTGGATTTGTAAAAACATACTAAATACTTTGAAGCCTAGGTCCAAGGACAAAAAAGTGTGGCTAAAAGACCACTGTAAATTGAACATCAGCAGCATGGGGCTCTGGTGGGCAAGTTGCAGATCCTACAGCCTTCTGCAGAGCACCTGAACCTCCTCAGCTCAGATCAAGAGGAGCCAACAGGGCAGTCCTGCTGCTGAGCTCTGATACTGCTCCTTCCTTTCCTGTTTCTTTAGTGTACTTTTTCCTCCAGCTTCAAATTGTCCGTGTCTTTTGTTGAGAACTACTTGGATCTTTAATGGTTCTTCTGATAAACCTTGCCTCCCTTACTTCTGATCAAAGAGAAAGAAAGAATGGGAATTGTACCCTTGACTGACTTACACTTCAGCTTAATTTCAATCTTCTTTCTCCTCTCTCCCTCCCCTCTTCTTTCCCTTGCTAGCTGAAATCACCTTGATAATTTTGTTCACAATTTTTGGTAAAATGAATTGATTGAACAGTTGCAGACAAGATCTAACTTGTGACAGCAGCAGAAGACAGTGAACAGGGACACTGAAAGCAGAGGCTGGGGTGATGTGGTCAGCTCTTTGGGTCACTGGTGTAAAAAATCCCCCCAGATTTCTGGAACCAGTGAAGAGAAATGCATGCCCGTAATGCTCCTTGAAGCAGTAAATGAAACCATCACCAGCAGCAGAATCACTCACTCTCAGAAAGAAATGACTAAAACAAAACACTGCATTTAACCATGCAGCTCAGGCATTCCCCATTTTTCTGACACTGTATTTTTGGGACAAGGATCAGTATTTCTTTGCAGAACTAGCTGCATAAAAAGGCACCAATCCTTCTCAGGGCATTGCAGGGATGAATTCCCAGGACTTCATCCAAAGACAGTTCCAGGAGCCATAGTGCTGTGATGGTCCCCAAATTCAAAGGACCAAATATTATGGCTGAAGTTCAAAAATATCTTTCCGGTATGTTGGGAAAGAACAATAACAATATAGTACTTTTCCTTTCAGATGCGTTATGTCGGGATCTAAAGAGATTTTAAATACTCATCACGTTTCTTCACTACAGCATAGGGAAACTGAAACATCTGGCAATGTATGATATGCCCCTAAAATTCACCATCCAGTATGTCAAGGTAAGCCAATGGAAGAGCTAGGGAAAAAGTTTGGGGGTTCTTGTCCTCAGTTCTGCTCCATGCTGCTGCTGAGGAAAAACCGCTTCAGCATTGCCCATTGCCAAGTAGGATATGGTGTCACTGACAAAAGTTCTCCCCAAGGAATGCACAAAAGGCTCAGTTTTTCACCATTTCTGTAAATAAGCAATCAAGTATTAATTAGTCCAGTAGTGGAAGCTGCTTATTTTGCCAGTGTGTATTTTCCTAATGACTGGGCAAGGAAAAGTAGCCTGACTCTATGGCTTGTTAAGTAGAAACCAACCTGTCTGGAATAACAATTACCTGAAATGAAATAAGCTTAGATATTCACTACTGCCATTCATCTGAGCAGAATTTGCCGCTCTGATCTTCAGTTACAAGACATATTCTTTTTTGCCTAGGCCAATACACATCAATTCTGGAGGACAGGTACCCCCATCACCTTACTCTGTTCCAGGGTACTGCAAGCCTGGCATGCTCATAGTGCCTAGTGTCAGAAAAGCAAGTCACCAGGTAAAGGGATGCTTGCAGCACACGGACATTTTTTCTCCAGATTCTCCACAGAAAAAAAAAAAAGTTTTAAAGTAAGATAGTAAGAATTCTCTGCTCTGTTTCTCTTCTTCAAGCCTGTATAAGGTGCTGAAAACATTTCTCAAGGAAAATTAATTTCTTTGCCTTTTCCTTGCCTCTAATGAACTGCCTCTGAATGCATGAGGGCACAGGAAGGAGAGCAGACTCAGTGGTGAGATAACAAAAAGTGAAAAGGCATTCAAAGCCATTAGTATCTTGCAGACCTACACTGATGGAAATATGCTGGACTGCAGACAGAGGAGCAAGATCAGGGAAACCTGGAATACCTTCAGCATACTTAACTGCAAAAAAAAGATGATACTGTGGAGCAGGGGTTCCTCCTGCAATCCTACAGAGAGTTTATGGAAGCAGATGACTAGATAAACTTAAGACTTCTCTAGGTCCTGTCCAGGCCACCAGCATTCCTAAACACTGCACTCAGTGGACATCAGTGAATGACAAACTCTTCTGTGAAAGCCCAGGACATCATAATTATCAGTAGCATAATCAGAATGTGACGCAAGCTAAGATGGGCTATCATTAGACAAGTAAATCAAGAAGAACAAACAAAGGAAGGAGGAAAATGTCAGGTTTTAACCTACTGTTTCCACTTTCACCTCACCAGATACTACTAAAATGCCCACAGTGCTTGTAGGTCAGAAAATGTGTCTATATAACTACAAGCTCCAATGTTCTTTGGAGTGAAACCGTCTCAGATGATCACTGTAACTCAGGGAAGTTACAAAAGATGAAGTACAAGAAGCTCAGAGGTTTTGATCCAATAAACACAGGGATTCCTGAGTGTTCAACCAGACAGTGAGAATCTTTCCAGAACAGACAGCCAAGTGGAGACCTTGGCAGAGCCCATTTTCTGTGTATAGTCCAGGCAGTGTAATAACTGAATCAAAATGAATCAGACCCTTTTATTTTATTATGTTCTTTGAAAACACTTGCATTTCCTCAATAATTTCAGGTCAATTCTTCTTTTAGTCAAACACATTCACTTGCCCTGCAGAAGGCAGGCAGATCTCAAACCATCTTGCAATATTTGCTAGCACACGTACGTGCTTAAGAAGCCAGTTTTCCTGCTTGACAAAATGAGCAGTGCCAAAAGTTTTCAATTTTAATAAACCACTGGTAGACTTGGCTTCTCTAAAGCCATGTTTATGTATGCTCTGTAGGTGAGATAAGGAGAAACACTGTTAATGACCAGTGTGCTTGATACACATATGTCTATTGTGTGTTCTCTCTCTTAACCACCCTGTAACTGCCTTCCTGATGCTATCTGAGAAATTTCTGTACTCTGCTGCTTTGCCCTCATGCTATGGTTTGAAGCCTTCACCAGCGGTGGAGGACATTTGTGCACTGAAACATCTGGTAGCTGAAACAGCAAACCTGCAGAACCAGCTAGATAGAAGCATTTCCAGACATCATCCCTGTAACATCTCCACTGGTTGGGGTCATTAAGCAAACCAGCTGGAGCAGGAGCAGCAGGCTGCTGTAACTGCAGGATCCAGCTGTGACAGGGAGTCATGAAAACCCTCACTGGGCAACGCAGCAGATGAGCAAGGAACCAAAGGGTTCACCAAACACGTCCAGACAATCAGTTGATGTCATCCAGCATGATATTAAAGATCAAACTGTTGGGAAAAAAAAACAAAACTTCACCTCCTCCTCCCTTCCAATAACTTGATCTGCTTAATGTAGGTATGCTGAATTTGTTCTAAATTCAAAACCATGTTCCAAGGATAGCACGGAGATGGATTTACTCTGCAGTTATTAAATGAAGCCTGGCCTGTTGACTAAACTGGCGAGTCAGCCTGATCGTACTCTTCTCCTGAGCCATCTAGAAAACAAAGTCTTCCCTGATTCTTTACCATGTGGTATTCACAGCATAAACGAAGGGTCTTCTTTTAGCAACATCTTGCATCTTTCTGATTCATTCACCCTGTCCCTTGAGCTTCTGCAGACACAAGGCCTGCTATAGACTGTGAAATACTTTCCACTCTCCTGTTCTCCATCATCAAGAATGCAAAGAGATGAAAGGTGCAAAACTAAGAGATGATAAAATAAACCCTAGCACTGTATCAATTTGGTAATGTCCTTTATCAGCCTGCTATTCATGCTTAGTAACCACTATAGCTCACACCAACTTCATTTTCATTTTAATACACCATACAGAAAAGCAGCCTAAATATACATCCCCAGATCTAAAGCATATAATCTGTAAACTACAGGAACAGGCAGATCATTTCCATCAGTTTCTTATGTAGCAAAAACCACAATTTACACCCAAAGCGTATAATTATATTCAAATTCTAAAAGACAGTGTCGGAAGTACTTTAAATTCATAGTTTGGGGGAAAGTCACTCAGGGGTATAAGTAGTCATGTTTTAATGTGCAAAAACAACACACACACACAGAGTGCAAGAGAAGTAATCTGTGAGAGTGGCGAGGGAGCCGTGGTGAATCGCAGGCCCCTGGCTCCAGCAGCTGCCTGGAATTCGGCACAGCCAGCACTCCGGCCGAAATGCTCTCCTGCTCCTTCGGAAACACCAATGCTGGCACTTGGCCCAAGAGCCTGTCCAGGCTTTAAAGCCATGAGGGAAAATGCTACTGGGATCTATGTCCAGAATTTGAAGGTGTCTTGCTTGTCCTTCAAGGACAGATCAAAGCAGGCTGCTCTTTTAAGTTGCTCCGACATCTAAAGCCCAAGAGGACTATTAGGATTTCATACACTTCTGTGGTTCCCTGCCAGGGGTCTCAAAGCACACAGGTGCACCAGCACTGCTCATCTCACCCCAGAGATAAACGGTTTTCTTTTCATTTCACAGATAGAGAAAACAAGTCAGAAAGAAAGGTAATGTTTCACCAAGGTCATACAACAAATCAGAGCCACTGGTCAACAGCATGTCATCTTGTGTGCAGAGGTTACACAGATATGAAAACCACCTTTTTTTCTCTAGTACAAGCGACTTTTCATAGTCATCAAAGCCCACCAGAACAACAGAAATGCAAAACCAAAAAAATGTCTGCCAACCAGCACAGGACTTTCATCGTGGGCAACTACACAGAGAGCTGGTCTTCTTAAGGCATAGCACATGGAAATGGAGAAAATGGAAGAATGGTCATCCTGTGTACTTCCCAGAAAAAAACTTCTGTTCCTTGTACTTAGAAGCTCCAACTCGTTATTCAGTTACCTTCTGTATGGCAAACCATGGAACTTCCCCACCGCCAGCTGGAGACTATCCTGTTCGTATCAGTATTCGCACCTTAGATGACCTTGGTACTTTTTTCTGCTTCTAGTGATTCCTGTGTAAGGAATTTGGAGTTTCCAACAGCACAGGAAAACTGGCCAGCATCTTTAAGAAAAATTTCTTCCATTTTTTAAATGTAGAAATATTATAAAAAGTACCGTTCTCATTCTGCAGCATTCTGACTGCGTAGCTTGTGTCACATAACCCAATATTCTTTACAACTTCAATGCCTATACAAAGCATACAGCAGGATCCTTCATCTGCCTTTGAAATGCAGTCACTTCTGCAGTAGAATGTGGCAGTTGCTTGACAAGTCAGAGCTATATTACCCAGAAGCAGAAATGACAAAGAGAAGAAGAAACCTCTCTCCAGTCTAAATTGCAAAGGAAATATAAGGAGAAAAAAAGTCCTGATCTAATTCTGACTCAGGACTAGCATTCCCACTTTTGCAAAATGTGCTGTAAGATACTGAGCAAGCACAAAGTAGCTATAGGAAGACTTTTTTTTTAAACACATCTTAAGAGACTGTACCTTCAGCAGTACAGGTCTGAACAATGTTTCAAAGAGCACAGAGACATATATTAAATCAGAATGACAGGGTTCAACAATAGCATTAGGTTTCTCATGTTCCAGATCTCATAAGATCACAGGGATCTCCCAGGATCAAGTACCCGGTGAACAGACTTAAGCTTCAATTTTGCAGATCAACGCAAACTATTCCAAGTTGGGAACAGTTAATACCATGCACAGAATGAAAAGTCAAAGCATCTGATCAGAAACTGTTTCATCTAAAAGTATGCAAAGAGTAAGTCAAATAGTAACCTCGTTTTGAGGCAACAGCCTTTGCGTATACCAGAATTTTCCTGTGTTCAACTACCGAACGCTGTGCTTTCTCAGAAGAGCTACAGAGACTCAGCACAGGGGGGCAAAGCTCAGCCATGATCACTTAAACAAGACTACAAGTGACTAGTGAGTTTGGATGCTTAGATTTCTGGATAACCACCTTGAGACAATTTAAGCGGACTTCACCTTTATTTAAAAATATTAGTCATTGTTAATGTCTCTGAGGAAAGGAATGTAAACATTCAGGCATACAGAATCACTAGTCTTTGCAAAAAAATTAGGCTTCATTGTTGGTAGGAGACTAGAGGCAAGCCACAGAAAGTAGACTTTTAGCTTTTCACCTCTGCAGAACTTAACCACAACCCTAATTTCAGCTCTGAATGAAGTTAATTTTACTGGATCACTGACTGCTCTGTATAGATGATTTTTTCCCTTTTGTTAAAGCTACCAACCTTTGCTCAAAGTAATGTCCTGATGATGGAGGAACAGGGAAGGTCCTGCTTGGTACTGGGGAACGGGAAGTACCAAGGACTGGGAATTAGTCTTCTATTTTATAGAAAAGACAGGATTGCAGTAACAAAGACACTTAAGATGAGGAATAGGTCACACTAGAGGAGGAGCAAGGAGTAGGGCATATGTACTATAAAGAGAGTACACTGTCATAGGTGTGTGTGGCAAGCTTTCACACTGGTTTGCAGAATACCTGCCTCTTTTATGGAAATACTCTCCTGATTTGTCCAAGCATTCATTCTCATTTGCTAATTTTAAAAAAGACATAAGAGATGGAAAAGCTTCAAACAAATGACAGACCTTCTAAGAATTTACTAAGGCCTGAGAGTTACACCTACAAGGTCTGGTGACTGCTCACTGCCAGTCCTCACGACAAGCCTTCACTTTTTGCTGTGACTTGTGCAACAGCCTGAGCAAGCCCAGTCCCCACAAAGTGAAAACCAAAAGAAAAACGCCCCCACGCCCACCACTGCTCCCACAGCTGCCCCTGCACAGCAGTACTCTGAAGGCTGGGGCAATCTGCACCAGGCATCACACATCGCCTCTGTGCACCCCTGCTCCCCATCCACTAAGAAGGGCCAGAGAAAAAACAGCTGGAGGTGAAAAGAAGAAACTAAATTAATTAATTCATCACTAAGACAAAACATGCACAAATCTCTTCATTTTATCTGTCAACCAGAGGCATGCATTATTCATCAGCTGAGGCGATGAGGATGTGGAAAAAGGGGCTGTGAAGCCACTGCTGCAGGCTCTGGTAAAGCAGCTGACCCAGCAGGGTGCTAAATAGCTAAGGGGAGGCAGGAGGATTCAGCACGTGTGGACCGTCAATAAACACAGCCCCAGCTTTGTTACACGGCTAGATTTTCTTCCCCCCTCTGTTTCACAAGCCCTTAGTGAAACAAAGAGGAATCATGGCTTTCCCTTCCTATTGTCTGGGGAGAAAGATTCTGCCAGTCTAGGAAGGTCCTCACATGGAAAAAAGATTTCTTCTGACTTGCTGAAGTCCTCTGCCTGGCCAGGCTCACTCCCCTCCTGACAGGGAGGTAAACCTGTTACAAAGACTTTCTCCTTGAGAAGATGCGCAGTGCCAAGTTTTACATTTGCAGGTTGCAGCTCAACTACCAGAAAGCACCAGCTCAGTGATTTCAGAATTAACTCTTGTAACACCAGCAAGGTAACGACTGCCAGATCTGGGCTCAGTCCTGTTCAAGTTAAGCCACGAGAAGGTTTTCCACTGATTTTAAAGGAGCACTAAGCACAGACTCCAAACAAGTGTTCACTGCTTGCAAGACATTTACTTTTCCTCTGTGCTAGACACTAATCTGCTTCTTCAAACAGATTGAAATCCACTGGGATGTAGAAGAAAAAAGGAAGATACAGTTAAATACAAGACTGAGTCCTGGTGGTCAGCGCTGCGGGACTGGGAGGCAACACAGCAGGGTGGCCAGGATCCTGACCTGATTCTTTCCAAAACCAGTATGAATGTAGCCACCAAGTAGGGCAGGAGTCAGAATGAATTTTTTATTTCCCTTTAGCAAAAAAAAATAATCAAAATCCCAGGAAACACAGGGAGTGCACGGCTTCCCTGGGATCTGACTCCTCAACACTGTCACGGATCCAAATTCCAAGGGCCTCTGTCGTGCAACAGTGAAAGAAAACACAAAAATAAACCATGCGTGTGTTTATAAGACCAGCTGTCTTTGTGGTCTCTTTTTCCTCTTTCTCCCCCGCCCCTCCCCAGCCCTTACTCATGGCCAAAGGGGGTTTCCATGCCAGCTTTGCTACATGGCGTGATTAGGAAAGGGAAAAAAAATCTCAGGCTGGCTTATGTACCAGCCTGAGCTCCCCGAGCTCTCCATTTCCCTTGATTCCTTACTGCAACGAGGACACAGAAAAAATGCCTGTTTCTCATTGAAGTTGATAACAGCTTTTGCTCAGGGCTCTTAAATGAGGCTTTGCTGGGCTTTCAGGGCAGATGGAAAAGTCACCAAGGAGAAAAGAACTATCATTTCTTGACCAGGAAACAGACTGTGGACTCTCCCACAGACTACTGCCTGCCTTTTACATCAAGGCTAACTACTATCACGTTTTGTGACATCCTTCTCTCCTTTCCTCACAAGTGACCTATGAGCCAGACTTTGCTATCCCCTTCCATCACAGGAGCACTCCGCTACAGAAGGACATCTATGCAGGACCAGAAGAAGAAGCACCAGTGTCAGAAATGAGGGAGAGGACCTCTTGGAAGGAGAGAGGGAAGGGAAGGAGAGCCCTGGACAGTTGGTTGAAATGCCGCATGACATGACTGCAGCAGGTGCTAGGAGGATGTGCTGGCAGGGCTGTGTCAGGTTTACAGGGGTATTGAAACCTGGAGTGTCACGGATAAGTGCTCAGATGACCAGCAGAGCAGTCTGAAGAGTTCAAATGGCACAGCGATGAACGGATCTCCAATTAAGGCTATAGGTGCCCTGGCAGAGTTGTAGAAGGAGCTCAGTATTGCAGGTCTGAGCCAAGGCGCATTGGAGAGGGAATGGGCTCAGGAACAAAGCCAGGAGGCAGATGCTGCGGGTCACAACTGAGCACCGACAGAGCAGGGCTGCGCTAGCAGGAGGTGCTTTGGCAAATCTGTTGGAGGGTATGGGAAGAAGGTGGCTGGGAGCACTGCAGGGCAGGCTGCCGGTGCTCTAGCAGTGTGGGAGGGGGAAGCCCAGGGCGCTGCAGAACAGCACCGCGCTGCAGAGGTGAGGATTCGGGACTGAAATGGCGCTGGGCGAAACGGGTTGAGCTGGAGGTGCACAGCCAGTTCTGCAGACACAAGTGGCAGCATCCTCTCAGCCTGTCAATCTCCCACTTCTACCCCAAAGTTCACATCCACCCCAAAAAGCAAGAGAAACACATTCAGGCCCCACACAGGAAGGGAACCAGTGCCATGCCAGACATCAAGACTATCTGTTAAGCACCACCCATGTGAAACTCAGTTATAGGCTATTAGTCATTAGCAGCAAGAGCCCTGTTATTTACAGCAATACTCAAGGACCGTGTGAGAGAGTCCCTATAGTGGTAAAGCGAGGGATATGAGGGATCAGGCAGTCCCTGCCCCAAAGGGTTTCCAACAGGAATAGCTAACGGAAAAGCAAGCTGGGAGGAGAAGGACAGAGCTGGGTACAAAGGTAGAGACTTTAGTCGCCTTTCCAGTATATCACCACTTTTACCTAAAAGGTGGCAGAGTAGAGCTGCTGTGGGATTCACACCTTGGCCAGACCTGACCCTGACCTGCAGCCCTGCAGAGAAAGGGCCAGGCTCTGGCCTGCCTGCCTCTCCCGGCTGATGTAGCTGAAGGCAGAAGCCAAGGGACACAGGACAGAGGAGAGAGGAAGGTGGAGATGAAGGGGAGCCCCCACTTCAGCCAGGCCTGGGCCAACTCCTCTCAGGGTGGGCAGACTCAGGAGAGCTGGGCAAGAGGCAGTGCTGGTCCAGCTGCCAAGCATTGCTCAGCATTTCAGGGGCAGGATGCCGGCCGGCCATTCCTTCCCTCCCCCTCTCCCCTGGCGTCCCTCGGACACCCCTCTTGCCCTTCTCCCTTGCTGCCGGAGTGGAAACTCACTCCCTATTATCTCCTGCCCCTGGGTTTCCCGGGAAGCCACCGCCAGGCACCAAGCAGGGAGCCGGGAGCAGGGGTAAGGAGACCTCGCCTTTTCCTTTGTACGCCCTGAGCCACCCGACAACTTCCCCAAGGAAGGCTGCGAGCGAGCGAGCGAGCGAGCAGACAGGCGGGCAGGCAGGGCAGGGGAGAAGCCGCGGCGGGCTCCTCGCCCGAGCGGCCCTCCCGCAGCGGGGCACCCGGCAAGACCAGGGTGGCCGGCAGGGAAGACGCGCTGCTGCAAGGACCACGTATGCCAGCCGCTACCACTCCGCCCGGGAGTTAGTGATCCCCTCCCGAAGGACGTCCAGCCCCAGCGGGATGGGAGCGGGTGCCCTGCCGCCTGCCCCGAGGTGTTCGGCGCTGCCGCCTGGCGTGGAGCGGCCCGAGCCCGCCGCGGCCCCGTCAGCCCCCACCCTCCGCCCTGCTGGACCACGCCGGCCCGGGAAGCCGGCGCTGGAAGCGGCCCGTCCTCAGCCCTGGGCTCTGCTCGGGGCGGGGGCAGGGGAGGAAAGGAGGGAAAGGGGAGCTAACGGCAGAAATACGAGGGGCTGGGAGGACCCCCCTCCCCCGGCGTCACAGCCATCATCCCCGTTCCCCCTCTGCTGCTCCAGCTGCTCTGCAAAAAGGTTAGAAAGAAACAAGAGTGGGAACCCACCGTGTCCTCCTCGGAGGGAGACAGGGGAGCGGTAGATAGAGATAGGCACAGAGTGGTGCTTGCTGCCGTGGAAGTGATGCTCATACTGAGCCTGAGATACAGACGAGGAAGAGGAGGCAGAAGAAGCCACGTTAGAGGAACTCCACACAGAGCTGACGATACATCCCCAAAAGAGGGAGCACATCCACAGGGTCCAGGCGGGGCGGCGTCCCGGGCAAATGCTGGGGTCTATTCTCAGGTGCATGGTCAAGGCACAGGACACCTACAGACGGGCAGTCTGAATTCCAGCCAGGGAGAGAGGATAAGGTTCATGATGCCAGGGGACCCATGCTAGCAGAAAGGAGAGTCGCTTCCGAGGCTCTAGGGTGTGCGTGTGTGTTCAAGATGCAACGAGACAGTATGTGTCTGTGCGAGAGAGCGAGTGCTAGGAGGGAAGGGGAGGGAAGGGGGAAGGTTAGGAACCACACACAGAAGAATAAGACGCGCCGTTTCCCAGGGCTGGATCTACTTTGCCAGGAACCCCGCGACCGTACCGAGCCTCCAGGAGAGCGCAGGAAAGCCGCACATGTCAGCGCGAGGGTCCTGGAGCTTGCACTCGTCAGGTTCCTCCAGGATCACGGGGTCCTTGAGGACTTTTCCCTGCCTGCGATCCCTGTCTCTCACTTTGCTGAGAGGGATTATTGAAAACAAAAAAAGAAGAAATAAGCCAGAGAGCCCAGGTAAATTTTTGATTTTTTTTATCCTAATTCCAGGGGGGTTCTGTTGCTTCTCCACTAGCAAGTGTTGCAATGCAGAACTGCTAGGCACACGCACACGCGCACACACACACACAGAAATCTGGATTGTTATCCTCCTTCCACCGGATCCGGGCGACCGAGGGCTCAAGCCGATTAACCCTGCGCAGCCGGGGAGGGGCAACGCCAGTCTTCCCAGGCAGGCAGGCAGGCAGGCGAGCGCGGAGGAGAGGCCGGAGGGCCGGGCGGCGCGGGTCCGGCGGAGCGGCGGGGCGGGGCGCGGAGCGGAGCGAGCGGAGCCGGGGGCGGGATGCTGGCGGCCGGCGCGCCAAGTGCGGGCAACTCGGCGGCGCAGGTGAGGCGCAGCCCGGGCGGCCGAGCAAGCGGCTCCACGAATGGGCGAGCCGCATGCAAATGTCCCGGCCCCGACGAGCCAATGAGGGCGGCGGCAGCTCTCCGCAGAGGGACTGGCTGGCTCCGGAGGGAGGCGGGGCCGGAGGGCAGCACCGCCCCCGTCATTCATGCGCCGGTGCCTTACACACACACGCGCGGCCCGGCCGGGAGGGGGGAGGGTCCCGTCCCGGGTCCCGTACCCCGCGGCGAGGGCCTGCGGGCGGCGGCGGTGGTGCTGCTGCTGTCAGCAGCGGGCAACACCCCAGACCCCCAAACTGTTCGCAAAGGAGTTCTCAGCGCTGCCCCAGCGGAGGGGAGCGCCTCACGCCGCCCCGGGGAACCAGAGCCCGGCGTCCGCCCGTGCCCACGGGCGGGGGCCAGGCTTGGCGGCTGCCCGGCCCGAGCAGCCCCTGGGGAAACGCGCCCGCACCGTCCATGCGGGGACGGGACGTGCCCGCTTCCCACGGGTACCTCCTCGCACGCCGCGGTCCCGCTCTGCCGTGCAGGGGCGGCCCTCCTCGGGCGCGGAGCCGGAGGAGCCGCGGGGACAGGAGCCGGGCGGGACGCGTGCGGCTGGCAGAGGGAGAGGAGCGGGGGAGCGCAGCCCATACTCGGCCCTCTGCGATGCCACAGGGACGCGCTTAACACCGTCCCGCCGCGCCGCCCCGTCCTAGTGCTCGTCCTGTGGCCGCAGCTGCACAGGAGCAAAGTGAGAACCAGGAATGACTGCGCTCATTAAACTTCCATACCGCTTTTATAGTTGTTTTGTTTTTAATGCTCCTGCAACAATAGGCTGAGTCCAAACAGATATGTTTGCACTTACTCCTCGGAGAGTGAAGACTGCAGCCAGAGTTTTCAGCCCATAAATTAATAAATAAATGCGGTAGTGTTATCTAGTAATCTATCGCCTATCAATTTGCATGGCAAAAAGCCCCGGCCACACTGGGGAAGCCAGGCACCAACGGTGAAGTGACTTATGCAAGATCACTCAGGGAGTCGAACAGGAGCCAGGAGCCCCAGGACTCGCCTTGCACTGCACTGCCTCCCTCTCCTTCATTTATTCATTCAAACCAGAATAAATTGTTTATGACTGTAAGCTTCCTTGTTCTCCCCTCTAGATCCATGTTTGTAGGTGTGCACACACACGCCTCGGAAACCTGCTTGACTCTTAAGTATTTCCCTAACGCAGAGATGCAATGTTTTTGGTCATTGATCTCAATTTGGTACAACACGTCAGTAACTTGTAATGATCAGCCCGAGTTGCACACCTACTACTTCTAGCTGAGCCTGACATGCTTGTAATTTGTTTTCTAGTAACTTATAGTTTAAGTGATCTAAATCAGCAGCCAGAGCAGTCAGAAATACCTCAGTGTTTTGCTGGGTTTAATCAACGGTTATGGATGGTAAAGCTGGAAAGCAAGAATGTTGCTTTCAAATTTATCCAACATCTGCCACCTGAGAATCTCAGTGCTTTAAAATCTTTTATTAATGAAGCCATTCAACAGCTTTAGGTATTACTTTGCCATTCTGCAGATAAGGAAACAGAAGGCTCAGAGGTTTTGAGCCAGTAAGTGACTGATAGACATGGGAACTGAACAGAACAAACGAGATTCTCGATCCTACCCAGTACATGCTGTTAGTATAAATGTTTGACTAATTTGGTCGCCGTTTGTTAGCCTTAGTATCAGCCTTCCTCACAACGGGGCGCACAGCTGGAGACAGGGGTGAGTAACCTGTGGTGCAGGTGCCTGCTGGCTGGCAGATTTGCAGTGCCACGCACAGGGCACAGAGCAGTTTTATCTGTGCAAGACAACTGTTCCTGGCCCTGAGTTTTGTTGAGGAAACTGGACTTGCTGCCGTATATGTGGTGGGATACCCAGAAGAATCCTGTCTTTGAAAGGAAGTCTCCCCTGGCTTCTAACTGTACTTGGGAGAAGAGGGGGAATATAACCTGGCATATCACCCTTGAAAGGCTGCCGACCCACGAGGATGCTGCTGGCATCCACCTTGAATCCCCTGCCATACAAGTCCTGACTTTCACCCAATACACAGACAAAATACTCTGAAATATTTATGGTGGAGTTGAACTGTAGGGGGCTTGATTTAGACGAAAGGGGGGGAGGATGTGTATTAAATACACATCACTGAATAGCTTATTTGTAAAATACAGGAAATCTGTTCTGAATAAATTTCAGATCCTGCTAGTTACCAGCAATGCAAGAAAGATCTGCCTCCTGTCATTTTACTTTCTTTTTCTCTGGCTACAGCATTCAAAAAGGACAGAACATAGCACACATTACAGGATCAATCACTTAAAAAGGGACTCCAGATATAAACACTGAGGACTCAATGCTGCTTCTCTAGAAGGCAGTGGTGGAAAACTCATTCATTTGCATGGAAAATGGATGTGTTTTAGGAAGCACAACTCTAGAGGGAAAGGCAGGGGAACTGCATGGGTACACTCCTTGCTACTTTCCTGCAACTATTTGCCCTGTTGCTGAAAGAGAAAAAACAGAAGAGGGACTTTGTTGACTAAACTCTGGTAGCATCCTTGGGCTCTTAATTCCCCTTTAACAATTCAACAGACCACATCCTCTCCTCTTCTCTGTACTTGAGCTGCTGTTCGTGCTGGCCACATCTTGGGCTGCTGCGGGAGGCAGAGTCCTCAATGGACAATAAATTACCAAGCTCCAAAACAAATCACGGATCCTTTCCTCACTCGATCTGCCACTAACCCTTCCCCACATACAGAGGTACCAGCTTAGGTGCAGGGGACATACAAAAGAGATGAGCATCACTTCAAACTGCCCTGGCCAGAGACAGAAAATGCCTGGTAGTCCCTGAACAACAGAAACAGAGAGCTACTGTGTGTTGTCCCTGTGCTGGGGATTTGTCCTGTCTAAGTTCTGCCTACCAAACTTCCTTCACTGCAAACCATTGGGTAAGCTGCCTTAGGCAAAAAGGAGAAGGGCCAAGAAAGCCAAACTGTAGGAGCACAACATAAAAATAAAAATAAATAAATAAAAGGAAAACTGGGAAGCTGGCTATAAATACATCATAGGGTTCTGGTGACACCGTAAAGTACTGGAACTTCACTCTGCCTTGCTTTATTAGGTGTCGGTGGATGTATTTACTGCCCTGTAATTCACAGGCGACTCATTTATTTAGCAGCACCACTGCAGAATGAGGGAAGATTCCAATTGCAGTTTCCCCTCGTGGGTGGCAAGAGGAAGTTTATAGTCAGAAGTGAAGTTTCAACAACATTCCCACCAGATTTACTCCAAAAGAGGCATTGTTATTTTCCTATTATTTTAGTTCATCTAGGTAAACATACAGTCTTTCTAAATGTCCTTGCATCTTCAGAACTGAGATGGGTGCCTTAAAGGATAATGGTTCCCATCATAAGTTGCTCCCTACAGGTATGGGAAAAGTAGTCTTATTTCTTCATAGCTGTTTCTTTCACTAAAAGAGCAGAGGGCCACCATATTCTGCAGAAATGAGAAATAATAAAGCAATTGTTTCTGAGTTTTAGAATCCCAGAAAGAGAGCCAGCTGGCTTCAAGCCCAGGAAAAGTTTGTACTCTACCTTATTTGTGTCAGCAAGTACAACTCTCTCTATATTTCCTGTTAAACCTTAGCTGTTAATTACTTTGCTGTACTTGGAACTGAAAAAGTCGTCTCTGCTCTGAAATCACAGATCTCTCAAACTGGATCCAAAGGGGAGTCTCCATTAGATTTTAGCAATACAGGGTGACTTCCAGAGGGACAACAGCTCTGGCTCCACCCAGTAGAGGCTAACGAGGTACAGCATTAGCCAGTGCATTGGTACATAATAAGGCTAAGAGAATAAAGTCAGCTAGAACAGTCTGTCACCCAAAGCTTTTCTCAGACTGAACTGTTTCTCTCAAGGTTGAAAACAGTCCCATTCTTTTTTTTTTTTTTTAAATATACTTTTCCAAGAACAAGAAGGAGGGTGAGAACAGGTTCCACTTATGATCTTAAAATAGAGTCTTAAATAAAAGAAACCAGAGGGGATTGCATGCTGTAGAGAGCTCAGGACTAGCATGTAGGCACCTTTGTCTTTAGCAAGCTACTTCAAATACTGCTGAGGACAGCAGTGACCAAAAAGCTGGAAAGTTCCTCAGCACTGCCGGCAGAATTAACTGCTCTGAGACTAGTCCCTGCTGCCCCACTGTCCTTGTCATCACTGCCTCTCTGCAGGCAGCCTCGAGAGGCAGGTAAGACCCAACAGCACCAAAGAATTATCAGTGTCTGCTCATCCAGAGGGAAAGGGAAGGGTTGCTCCAGGACAGGGCTGAAAGACCACGCACACGGCTGCTGCTATGCAGTACTTTCTACGCGTATAACTAACTCGCTGCAGTCTCTGTAGTTCTGTTTTATTCTGTACCTTTGAAAAACAGAGCAATCTATTATCAGGGCTAGTGTAAGTCCAGTTATCTACAAAAGTTGAGACATATGCCTTAGACGTTACCAGTGACATAGGGCAGGTCTAATTCTCTTTTCAGCTCAGCTCCAAGGGACCACAGTTTACCACAAGCAACAAATACAAAAGCTTTGGAGACTAGTTTTGTTCTCATTTATGTCAGCGTGGGTAAAATCAACACAGCCAGTGGACTGACATCAGTGAAGGGAGATCTGGCCCTTGATGTTCCATTTATGAGAAGAGAAATGCAAGCTGATTACAACCAGTTAGCCTGGGCTAGCAGTAAGTTACCCAAAAGCAACAGTAACCACTGGGAGCTTTGACAGAAGAAGAGGGACACAAATTCAGTTCTATCAAGAGCCCAATTGAAGGGCCAGAAACCTTGCAAAGTTCAGACTTTTATTTTCTGAAATTTCACACCTACAGTCCTATGTTCGTGGAAACAAGCAAGAACAATTGTGGGGGGGACACATAAATACAGTAATATATTTCATTTTGATAAGCATTAATCAATTATAATTGGGAAAGAGGCAGTGTCAGAATTTGCTAATGCAAACTGACAATAATATGTTAGAATTGGCCCTGTTTACTAGATAATGTATAAAGGACAATCCAGTGTACTCAGCACTACGTAAACTCACAGAAGTTGAAAGTCCCTTCCCTGGAGAGCTTACAGACTTGCTGGAAAGGCATGAGCCAACATATGTTGGACCAGCTTTGTGAGCAAACAGTACCTTTTTTGGCTTAAGTCTGCTAGTCTGTGAACCTAAGAGAATAGAAAAGCTTAGATACTGGCAATAGGGGCTTCACACAGGAGCGACTAGTGCAACTGCTTTCAGCCCTGAACTTGTAAGTCTCCTTTCAATCTTCACTGAATGTGCCGCAGAGATACCCCTGCCTACCTTCACAGGACACCAGCAAGCATCCTCGCTCCCTAAAGGTGCTTCAGAAATTAGGACAAGATCCTTCTCATGCTTTGGACCCTCTACCAGATCAGTAATTATGAATGTGCTTCGTGTTAAATGAAGGATGCCTAGGTTTGGTTTACTTCAACCATCATGAGGAGCTCCTGTTATTCAAGTACCCACCATCTCCCCTTTTGTCTCACAAACACTTTAATCCCTGCCCCTGGGGTGCTTTATCAAAGTGGGCTAAGCAGGATCTAGTCTGCCTGTCAGCACACTGCTGACAGGCAGACTCTCATCTCACAAGAGAAAACTGATCCTGTGCAGCTGCAGAGCTCTTTCCTCCAGGAAGGCTGGAACTGCATCTATCCCTTTTACTCTCAGTAGAAGCTGGGCTCAATGGCAGCTGTTCAAATCTTGTCAGGCAGAGAAACAGAACCTGCTTCTCCTTGTATCCTTTCAGGCAATGTGACTTTTTATCAAAGGTTTGTTCAGATTCAGAAAGATTACAGAAACCAGAAGACTGGCCAAGTTTGAAGAAACAAGGGTTGCCCACTGCTTGACCTTAGAGTTACTGAATCACCAATGAAGGAAAGGAGCCCGAAGGTTTAATTTTCTGACATTTCTGTCACAGAATTCACAGTTCAGTACCTCTACTACCTATGTTTCACTAAGGATACCAAAATAAAATGGTAGTGACCTGTAGCATGTGCTGAGAACTGATTTCCAGCATTCAGAATATCCCCCTCTTATAGGCAGATGACTGTCTAACCAACTCTGAGATTAGCCTGATTTTATGTTGAGCCAAATTCGTCTTTAGCATAACTCCTAGCAACTGATACTATGGACGCAAGTAGCTACTATGTTTATGGAAACAAAAATATGTGTACCTTGCTCTCCCTATGGTTGGAATCAATGTGGGCAAGTCTAAGGTGAAGGTGAAGAGCCTGTTCCCAGCCTAGGTTTGAGCCTTGCCTGGGATAACACACTGCTGCCATCCTTTGCCTTTAGTGACTCTCACAGAAGCAAGAGGTTAGACACACCAGCAGATCACACAGGAGGACGTGTGACCTACTGTCATCTTGGGTGTATCTGTTCTGTAGATCCAGATCTCCGAGGTCTGCCAGTCCAGCACCTTACACACTAGTGCTAAATATTAGCACTGCAGAACTAACATCTATGTCATGAATTCTTAGTGTGGAATAAAAGAGCTGGGAAATTCTTTTTCAAGAGCTCTGATTTCTAAAACTTAAATAGTACCTGAAAGGGTGAAGTAGAAAGAGGTAGGGAATAGATGGAGTTAAAATATCTGCTGTGATAAATAGAGAACTATTTCAATTTTTACCCCCGAAAGCAGAAAGTAGACTTCTATTTTCCTTTTGCACTCAAAGAAATCTTGTCTGACACAGAAGCGAAAAGCTGGAAAAACTATTGCTTTTGCTCCTTTAAACTGGCTCCTGTGCTAATGAAAAGCGAGCTCTCTAATAAGACACTGTGCACAGGTTCCCGTCTGCTTCTTTTCTCTCTTCCACCTATCATCTTGCCTGGCTTTTGCCTGTAGTCACCTGTTCATCTTGTAGCAATCACTGCCAGGTGACTGGTGTTCGCTGTAGTCTCCTGACCACCAAAAAAAGAATTAAAAGAAAAGCAAAGAAAGACGTAGGGGGAAAATCTTTCAATGACACAAAGTGTCTCACTGCCAGCCAGCCAGAGAGTGAAATGTCTCCCGCGGCCAAGCCTGCTCATGTGGGAGCTGCTGGTAGGTGTAATTTCCTAAGATGTACACCTTGTCAGTGAGCAGAAGATGAAGAGAAAAAGAAGGTCAGAATAGCCAAAGCTAAAAAATTGGAAGGACAAAAGAAGACACTGTGGAAACAATTCTTCTGCTTTTAACCCTTGAAAGAGCCCATGCTGCATGGTCTGTGGCAAACCAACTTA
This sequence comes from Harpia harpyja, assembly GCF_026419915.1. Classification (NCBI taxonomy): domain Eukaryota; kingdom Metazoa; phylum Chordata; class Aves; order Accipitriformes; family Accipitridae; genus Harpia; species Harpia harpyja. The sequence goes on along the minus strand of NC_068942.1, from coordinate 59,165,972 downwards.
CTGGCTAACACGTAACGAACAATAAGATTATTAGATGGCCTTCTCCTCACCCAAAGGAAACAGTCATTTTTATATGTGGTGCCAGTGCTACACAACCTGCACAGGGTGGTACATAGTATACAGTCCAGTTGCTCTCAACCACAGTAGAAATGAATTTTTTCTGTCCAAGTAATTAGGTTCCTAATAGACAAGACAGCCAGAAACTTCAAGAGGCTATCTAGTCCATCTCTCTGTGCCAAGACAGGATAAACTTTACCTGCAACATTCTTGGTGATGTTGTCTAACTTGCAATGATGAAGAATCAGTGCTTCTGGAAGCAATATATACCACTGCTCAACTTTATTGACAGAATTTATTTTTTTTTCCTTTTCACCAATCTGCTGTAGTCAAACAAGTGGCTTGTGACACCTATGAGTTACAAATGCATTAATCAGGATATAATTAGTGTTGGCTTTCCTTGTGCCCATATATAAACGTACTAAAATACTGTAACTAATAGCAGTATATAATATATTGCAACACTGTGATGGTATATATAAGCATTTCACTAAGTATGTGAGCAACATGACCACCAAACGGGCAAACAAGATGTGGCTAGTTGCTCACAGGAGGTATCCAAGTTACAAAAAGTTGCAACAAAGGACAAGATAAGCATAGGGGATGCAAACAGGCAGGGAATCCTGCTGAATACACAAGAAGCATGTCTGGGGAAAAAAAGAACAAGAGAAGCAGCACTGCTAGCAGCTGAAGATCTCACTTTTGGGAGAGTGAAAGCAGCATTAAAACATCAGGTATGAAAAGGGAAATTGGATACGGAAGAAAAGCAGCCAGCATCACTTCCAAATTTTCTCATCCTTCTCTTCTTCTCACCCCTTCTCCTTCTGCAGCTAAGACCATCAAGGACACCAGCTGTCAGTGCTAACTATAGAGAATCAGCTCTATGGTACTGTACAGTCACAGTTAATTTAGGGCATAATTGTTAAAGACTAACAGTTTTGTATATAAAGTAATAATTAATGATAATGATTGAGAATTAACCATAGCATAGTGTGTTGCTAATTAAATAGTTCAGTAAAGTTTTGTTCTAAAGTTTAAAACTGCCCTGATTTATAAGTCTTCTAAACATTCCCTTCCTAGCAATCTGTAGTTCCTTAACATACATATACACACACAAAGACACATTTTCAGTTGCAATATTGTGGTCTGTTATTTCTTGCCCTATCATAGAATAAAGCTTATTTCCTTCCTCTTTACAGATATCATTTACATATTTGAAGGCTTCTGCTATGTCCCTCCTCCCTAGACAAGGACATTTGCTTTATTGTTCCTTTGAGACTCACGGGTTTTAGACCGTGCTTATTATTGCTGGTTTCCTAGAGACTTTTTCCAAATATATGTATTTTTCTTTAAGTGCAGTGCCCCAGACTGTATGCAGTCCTTCAGATGAAGTCTCATGAGCACTGCATACAGAAGAACAATTATTTCATGTACCTCATTGATGATACTCCTGTTTACATTACTCATAAGATGTTTGTCTCTCTTGCATAGAAGAAGGGCTCATATTAGCACCCTCCTAGCTACTTCCACTTTTATATTCTATAACATGGAAATATGGCTGAGCCCTGGTCCACGGGTTCCTGGGCCTTTTTTACTGAGATTTTTAAAAGGTTTTGCAGCTTTCAGAAAATGCAGCTTAGGTTGCTGTAGCGTTACACTGGGATGGGCAGCATCAACTACCTGTACACTGCTGATATATTTAATATTACTGAGGGCAGGCCCTGGCTTCAAGGCATGCAACACACCCACACAAACAAATCACACAGATGGAAGCAAAAGACACACCAGGTTCATTTGTGGCAACTGATCAGAGGACTTTCTGGGACACTTGGTCTCCAGCAGAGAAATTCAACAAAATCACAATAGTGAGAATAAATGTAAGGAGCATGAACTGCTTTAAAAACATCTCTCTCCTTGTGAAGCACCTCACTCTCCTATGATTGTCCAGGGTCTCAAACTCCACTCCACCCGCACAAGCTCCTCCAGCGCTGCAGGTCTCCTGAGACACCAGCAGTTTCCTTGTCTTGTCAAATCCTCCATCCTGCCGGCGATTCAAAGAGTGTGCTAGTCACATGGATGCAAAAGCCTGCTTCCTCAAACTGAACACTTCCCTTTACCCAGCACCCTCGCCTCTGAGCAAAATGGGAGGGAATTTATGTAGGGGGAGGCACCCAGCAGCAATAAAACCCCAGTGGAGCTGCAAACACTAACTCCAGAGCAAGTGCGGACATAGGAGTACCTGGGCTTTAAGCACCAGGCAGCCGTGAGAATCAGGCAGTGGAAACGAAGAGGAAGGAGCAACAGACTCCCTCACTGATAGGCCATATACAACAGATAAGGCGTAAACTGCTCCCAACACAGATGTGCTATTTATTGGACAGGACAGACAAAAAACTCCAGCTACTCACTGTAAAGTGCCAAGGGAAAAGCTAGTGATAGGGATGCAGGCATTATGTTTAAAGTAGTCAGATGCATACAAACACAGGTGCACGCACACATGCACATGCACACACACATATTTCTGCTTTTCTCTCTCTCCTCTGGAGCCTCTTTATCTCTTCCTCAGACTATCAGCCAGGCACAACTACAGAAGACACCAGAAAAGGGGAAAACAGGGAAATGCCTGCTTAACCTGTAGAGGGAGCTCACTTGAAGAATCACACTTTTTTTTTCTTCCTTCTGAACTTCTGGTTGGTCATACAAAAGCCATCTGCACCCTGGACCAGTTCATCCCTTAAATCACCCCTTAAGTTATAATTAGGTCTGCATAGTTTTAACTACATACTACATACCACGTTTCACGCCCCCCTCCCCTGTTTATCAGTCACCAAAAGTGAGCACTCGGGATGGCAACACACGGTCTGTCATTGACTCCTCCAGGGTACTGGCAGAATTATGGTGGGTACTGTGAGGATGAAAGAAATCTGAGTGGTCTTCAGGATGACTAACTCTGAATCATTTTGTTGCTGTCTTCACCTCTGCATTCTGATCTCCTCCTGCACAGAAATCAGAAGGTAGCTATTCTGTGATAGCCCAAGCTACCAAAAATCCCCAAAAGAGACCAAAAGCAGTATGTGATCAACTGAATAAAGATATACAGGTGTTCTGTATAACACCTTTTCTTGCACTGAGATGCTTCTTACCCACTACCAGCCCCTACACTAGATGTAATACTCAGAAACGTAGCAGCAGGCAGATAAAAAGAGGGCATCTGATATTCCTGGCTACCTGAAAACACGTTGTTCTACAAGCAGCAGAATTACAGAAATAAATCAGTAGGAAATGAGGCGACATGTTTCCCCTTTGTCACCCCCGCCATATTCACCATAATAACGTCACCACATCACCCTCAGTTCCCCCCGCATTCTCTCACACTCCCTCCTCTGATGTGCTCAGATTTTTGTCATATTTCCTTACCCCCCTGTAACACCTTTCATTTCTTTCCCTCCTCATGTCTTGCTTTGGCCAAGGAAGAGGCAGCCTGTGTTGTGGCACGTTCAGAGCTGCAAGCCTACCAGCTAGTAGACCAGCCCTTATGCCTCAGCAGGGATGAGGAACAAGTTCTGTAGGAATTCAGCATCTGTCAGGCTTCAATGCTCCTGTCAAATGTGGTAGTTGCTGGCCAGGCAACCGAAAGGGTGATGGCCGGACAGGGTGATTACAGAAGCGTCATTTCCTTAGTAAACCAGAATAAAATAACACTATATTTCCACACCAGTACAGTATGGCCTCAAGCGGTGTGACAGTTGAAGTTGCAGGATACCAGTTTCTCGCTACGGGCTGTATTGAAAGAAACCTTTTGTAAAAAGAGTACCAGAGCCAAAGACTATGGTATGAGAGACAGGTAATTCAGTGTCTTAGATCTGTACTACATATATATGGTAATGAAGCATGTTTTAGTTAAAGGACAACAGAAATAGCAGCACCAGAAGGAAACCTTAAAAGGTGAGTAATTCTGTGCCACTGTGATCAAGCATTACTCTCCACCGGAAATGGGAGATTTCATCTAGCGCTGGCAACAGGACCTAGACTGGCTAGAACACAAAGGCAGGGAGACTGCCTCTCTTCCCCACCCGCAAACATCGTTTCAGCGTCAGAGCCAAACACTGAACAGAAATTGCACGGGAAAGAGAAATAAATTATCTAATGCAGTTCAAGGTAGCAGGAAAATATTACACAAAAGTATATTTCAAAACTAGTATGACAGCATGTTACCAACTTCTATTGGGGAAATAGGTGGCATCTGAGGGGAGCCCCCAAACCATCCGGCTATTTGTGGGTTCTATGAGACTCTTTGATCCATCCCCAGAAATACTGCTGAGCTTTAAAGAACTTATTAACAAAATTTTCATCTAAAGAAATACATCCCTGAAAAGCTTCTGCTTTCAACAGAGGACAGTCTAATAATTTTGTTTTGCTTTTTCCCAGCAAGCTGTATTGCAACAAATCGCTCTCATTATCAGGTTTTCTTAGGTCACTAGTTACAGGCTGAAAATAATACATATCCAGATGTTTATACAGAGCTTATTGTAGCTTAGGGTACATAAGTCAGGTACATAAGTCATGGTAAAAAAGTTTATAGGGTTAAAATCAGACTAGACAAAGCACTGAGACTACTCCACGCAACACAATCCCACACCGTCCAAGTAGGACAGCTGGCATTTAGCAGGTATTTTTACCTCCATCCATCTTCATTTTTCTCCCTCTCTAGCTCCCATTTTTGTAATTTCCCATCCCATCCTGCACAGGAACACACACAGGCTCACCCACTCACTCCCATTTCTTCTTTTGCCAAGAGCAGCATCCTGTGTGGGATTCAGTCATTTGTTGTCCACAGAACTTCTGGTGTGTGTCTCTCTAAATAGCTGACATCTGGAGGAGCTGGATGCTACTTATACCCTCCTTAGCACGATCAGATGCTGCTAAAGAACGTGAACAAAATACCTCATTTTTAAAATATCTTCTCTTTACCCCCTCTACTTCTTTCTAACAGGTTTTGGGGGGAGATTCACAGTCCACTACATATAGTGATCAGCTTTCAAAGCTGTTGTTCTTGGGGAGACAGAGACCAATATAAAAGTATACACTGATAACAATCCATTACTTTCGCTGTCCAACGCTCACTTCTATAACATAAGAATGTATCACTCTAGAACCCTGTTGCAGAGATAGGAACACAACTTGGGTACCCATGGTGGCATTCAAGTTCTTTAATTACTAGACCCCCTCCTTCCTCTTCCTTATTCAACAGACACCTTAATTTTTGTAGCAACTAAAACAGGGGTTTCACAGACTACAGAATTTTCTAACTATACAAACATGTTTCACTTAATGATTTTTTCTGCCTCACAAACAAATCAGGAGTCCACAATAACATGATCCTGTAATTAAAGACCAAAAGGAATGCAGAAAGGGGAAGATGTTACATTTACATCCATCATGCCTCAATTTTGGATGCTTGATTTTGCAACAAAAACCAAAATCACTCAGAGCAGGGCTGTTGTTGGCTTTTTTAATGCTCTCTCTCTCACACATATCTATCTATTCATGTGCATGTGTAATCTTTACTTCAGTGAAGTATACCTTCATTTAAAAAAACACAGCTAGGACATACATGCCTCAAGTCACCCAGGCAAAAGAAATACAAACAGCCAGCAAAGTGACAGGTAGCACAAATGCACCTAAATTGATTAAATTGCTGTTGCTAAAACACACACACTGCAATCGCTTTCCCTTTTGGTTTATTCAAGGTACCCTGTCATTCTTCTCCAATCCTTTCCAAAGTGCTCTTGTTAGCAGGTTGAGAGAATTAAGTTAAGTTGACTCACCAATATTAATAGGTCTCTCTAATTCAATAGCAGCATGTTCAGAGAATGCCACCTGCCTTCGCTTTAAGCAAAAGATACTGAAACATGGCCAACGCTTTGCCCAGCTGTTTCAAAAGCTAAAATTAGACACACCTGTTTTAACAGTTGTTTCAGCAGCTGGACACTGGGATGTGGATCAATAAGATTTACTCACAGCTTTCTCCCCTCAGAGCCAATAGCGCAACTTAAGTGCCTCATCCCATGTTTAGAGAAATTTGTGTTGCAGGGGATAGTGTGAATGAATCAAAAGAGATCAGGGTGTTCCTCTTCCCTATTGCTGGACCTTGCTACAGTGCAAGAAAAATTGCCTATTCAGTGGACTATGGGATCAAGATATACTGGTCTTGATCTAGTAGTATACAAGGACAAGATCTTGAACCATATATAAACCAATGCAGTGATAAGCTGCAGGTATCATAAAACTGCAGGCTTGTGAGGTCTGCACCCTTCCATTCGCTGCAATGAGTTGTCACTGCTGACAGCTAAAGTCAGCAAGCGAATCCTGCCAACTTCTCCATTACTGATCTTGGAGTAATCCAGCTAACATGCACAACCCACTTCCCCAGCATCTAAAGTGCAACTGTCCCACCAGTTGTCTTCATGTTCAGTGTGCACCTCCACTGCAGAAACCTATGGCATATTGGAAACAGAAAACACTGAGGTGTTATAAAGGAACTGACTGTAAAGTAAAAGACAAAATAAATTACATCTTACTGAAATTACACTTTAAGCATTAGCTGGAGCTGTTTCCAAGCTTTTATATCTGATCAAGTTGCTTGAGAATCCCAATACCTTGCCCTAAAAGGAAGGTATTTTCTAAAGTTGCTGTATTTCACAGTCTGGTTCTGTTTGACTTTTTGCCTGAGGCAAAATCAGTTTATGCAGTGCTATCCAGAGCCACTTAATCCCAACCCAGTGGCAACCCCTCTGGTGTGACTGTGGGACCAAGTGGTAAGCAGGATCAGTGAGATAATCTGTGTTATGAAGAAGTGTGCAAAAACAGGAGCTCCATGAATTTGTGTTGCAACTAAGAAAAAGACACAAGAGAATTCTCAAGACAATTCTCAATGTTACAGATGGCCCTGTAGTCTTAGAGTTCCCACATATAATCAGAAATCATAAATGTATAGACAAGAATGCACTCAGGTATATAAAAGTAAACATTTCCCAGACCATGTGCTCATCTGTATGGTCCCCTGGGATGGGCACCTGTGTGTTTTCAAAGAAACGACACATCCACATTCATGCATATAAACCCAGATAGGTAGCATGCACACCTATGGAGATCATTTATAATGTACAAAAACATATGCAAGCATACAACCATGCCCACGCAGCTCTACAGCCAAGGGAGTAGATGCCTCAGAGCACACTGCACATCATCAGGTTCCCCTCAAACACACCTCAGATTTTCTCTTTCAAACAGAGAAAGGGTGTGGGGGAGAGCGACTACTTGGTTGTCAAACCCAGTAATAAATGCTTGTCAAGAGCATTTATGGTGGAATCTAAAGGTGCTTGGAGAAGTGGAGCCACCACGGTCAAACTGCACAGGTTGAACTCAAGAGCAGTGAAGACAGAGAGAGATGGTGACACGAAGACTTTTCCCCTCTTTCTGGGAAATAATGAACACATCCTTCAGAGTGATTACTCTGCTACACCTGCTGGCCCTGCTCTCAAGTCTGTATTAGGCAGAGGATGCTCCTATCTTTCCTCAGATTAAATGTGCCTAGTAAAAAGTGATCAGAGATTGGCACGATAATTATCTTTCCTCATTAGAAAGCAAGCCCTGGACCTGACTGAATATGACTCCTCTGTCAAGGCCCTTTGTGGGCTGTAATAGTACTCAGCCAGCATCAACGGGCACAACACTTCATGTGAACAAAACAAAGCAACATATCAAGTAATCTTGTCTTTTTATTTGCTTTTTCTCTTCTAAGCCTGCTGAGTGAGGTGGGAAGGTGCCAAATTCCTTTTTAACTTGTATAAATGCAGCTAAATGTCATAGAAGAGCCTTGTTAAGTGAAAAGCTTTCCAAATGTTTTTCTCTCCCATATCTAAAACTGATTGCTCTTTTTTTTTTTTTCCAAATTAAAAAAGGCACACTCTCTCAGACCACTGCCCTTCACCATTCCTGGGGCCAGCTGACTGCAGTGCCCACAGCAGAGCTCCTAGTCTTCCCCTGCAGCAGCATTCACCATAGTGCAGGGTATGGCTTTGCCCAGGGAAGCCAGGAGGAAGGGTAAAGACGTAGGTAAAGACAAGGCTGAAAACTCCTCCAGCTATGGCATGAGCAGACCTAAGGGGCCTTTCTGTAACAGAACAGAGAGGCTCCCTCATTTTTTTTAAAATACATTTGAAGCATATTCATTACTTTGGTTCTTTTCTATTAGCGTGAGCTTGAAGACAGTGACTAATCCTCAAGAGCTGTGACCCCAGAGACTGCAGCACCGCCACAGAAAAGGCAGTGCTGAGGCCTTTGCAAAACACCAGCCCTGCCACAGACAGTGCAGCTAGGACAACTTCATTTAAAAAGGGGTGAGTGGGAACAGCTCAAGCTTCCACACTGGTGCTCATATAGATATGACTCTTGTAGATAAGCCATGCTGAGAAAGATGGGTGGTGTGGTAAATCGTTATAGGAGCTGTGTGATAACAGATGAGGGCAGACAGCACTGGCTAGTCCACAAACTGGAGAATTAGGGAGAACTGCAGAGTCCGACTGTGCTTAGTGGCCTCAATGAATCAGCTCTTTCCCTTTTAGTACAACCAACCATGGTCCTTTCATCATCCCAAAGGTCACTCCTATCTCCTCGGTCTGGCTCATTCCTCAGTGTTCTCAGTTAAGAAAAAAAAACAACAAAAAACCCCTCTGGACTATAGATTGAGTTTCTGATCTTACCAGAAAGATGTCAGGAGAAGCATCCCATTTTGTTCTGCAGCCAAGTATAGGGCTCAGGGAAAGTATCACATCCTACAGTCTGTTCAACAAAACATGCTGCAAAATGGTGTTACTATGCAGCAGTAGGAGCAGAACTCTGTTAATGCATTACAGTATCCTGCACCACTGTCAAGTGAGATGTGTGGTCCGAAAATAGGATAGCATTTAATCAGAAAAAACTTATTCTTCAAGTCATAATATAATCTACAAGAACTCTGCAACTTAACCTGTAAGAGCAGACTCAGCCACCGAATTTAGGAGAGCTGGCATCACAGAAGGGAAACCTCGGGTTTACTGCAAAGGAACCCTCTGCAAGCAACCCCTGTGCATGATTCCACTGCAACCTACTCCATTCTTGGGCCCCTTCCAACACCCAACTCAAGACAGACCTTCCACACTGGAAAAATCAAGTCTCACAAAGGTCATTTTCCTTTTTCACCATCTGTCACAGTCTGCCTGTTCCCAAGCAGAAATGTGGGCCTTTCCCTTCCAGGCTGCAATCCAGAAGCTCAGACTAGCAAAACTACCAGCCTTTGAAGTCCAAATCTGGGAGCTGGCCCCTCCAGTGCAAAAAGAGTGATTTTTTTTTTTTTTTTTTAAACATAGTAGCATCTGTTTTATTTGCCTTTTCCTTTTGGATTTGGGGAAGGGGAGAGGGAAACTGGGGGTGTGTTTTCATGCTTTCATCTGCAATAGCTAGAAAATTTCTTTTCAGAAAAATTAAATGAGCAGATACAATGACACACCATGTGCCTGCAGGAGCTCAGATTTTAAGATACAGATCAGACACCAGTGGCCTCAAAATTAAATTATGCACTAGCAATAAAAAGACATCTTGCATTTAAAAACCAACCAGAATTCTTGATCAGTGAACATTTCAAAATCTCTGTTCTGCAGAGGCACATCTAGGTGTTTGCTAGGAAGATGTAACAGAATGCTACTTCACTGGAGCAGTATTTAACTGCTGTGATCATTTAAATATGCATTTATTTAGCTTTGGCATGATAAAATGAAAAGCTAAAGTAGAGTTGTTTTGTGGCCCCACTGCTAGTTACTATCTTTCTGATCTAGGTAAAACTTGGGTAGGCAACAGTGCTTTCCCTTGCACTGCCTTAGCTTTCCTAAAACTAATCGCCCCCCGGGAATCTGACATTTCCTCTATCTCCCCTCTCCTGTGACTGCCCGCCTCTTTCCCTTTTCTTTTTTCCTTCCTTGTCTCCCTGTTTCATGGGCTAGAATGGGACAAGGAGCAAGAGTAGCACACGCATAACCCCATTACTTTATCTTGCTGCTTGCAGCATTTCTCAGTTTCAGGAAATAGTTCCTTTTCACTATTGCTGGTATATTGGGTTTGTGTGGCAAGGTTTTGGTAGTGGGGTGGCTACAGGGGTGGCTTCTGTGAGAAGCTGCTAGAAGCTTCCCCTATGTCCCATGGAGCCAATGCCAGCCAGCTCCAAGTCGGACCCACTGCTGGCCAAGGCCGAGCCCATCAGCGATAGTGGTAGCGCCTCCAGGATAACAGATTTAAGAAGGAAAAAAGTTGCTGTGGCACAGAAACTGCAGCCAGAGAGAGGAGCGAGAACATGTGAGAGAAACAACCCTGCAGACCCCAAGGTCAGTGAAGAAGGAGGGGGAGGAGGTGCTTCAGGCACCGGAGCAGAGATTCCCCTGCAGCCCATGGGGAAAGACCATGGTGAGGCAGGCTGTCCCCCTGCAGCCCAGGCAGGTCCACGGTGGAGCAGATATCCACCTGCAGCCCATGGAGGACCCCACGCTGGAGCAGGTGTATGTGCCTGAACGAGTCTGTGACCCTGTGGGAAGCCCACGCTGGAGAAGGCTCCGGGCAGGGCCTGTGGACCCATGGAGAGAGGAGCCCACACTGGAGCAGGTTTGCTGGCAGGACTTGTCATCCCGCGGGGGATCCACGGTGGAGCAGTGTGCTCCTGAAGGACTGCACGCCATGGAAGGGACAAATGCTGGAGCAGTTTGTGAAGAACTGCAGCCCGTGGGAAGGACCCACATTGGAGAAGTTTGTGGAGGACTGTATCCCGTGGGAGGGACCCCACGAAGGAGCAGGGAAGAGTGTGAGGAGTCCTGCCCCTTGAAGAGGAAGGAGCGGCAGAGACAACGTGTGATGAACTGAAAGCAACCCCCATTCCCCATCCCCCTGTGCCGCTGGTGGGGGAGGAGGTAGAGAATCTGGGAGTGAAGCTGTGCCCGGGAAGAAGGGAGGGGTGGGAGGAAGGTGTTTTAAGATTTGGTTTTATTTCTCATTACCCTACTCTGGTTTGATTGGTAATAAATTGAGTTAATTTTCCCTAAGTCAAGTCTGTTTTGCCCGTGATGGTAATTGGTTGAGTGTTATCTCCCTGTCCTTATCTCGACCCACAAGCCTTTTGTTATATTTTCTCTCCCCTGTCCAGTTGAGGAGGGGACTGATAGAGTGGCTTTAGTGGGCACCTGGCATCCAGCCAGGGTCAACCCACCACAGCTGGCTGGCACCTTATTTGTCTAAGGATGAACTATGCAGCCATGTTACCTCTCCCCTTCTGCAATATCACAGTCTGGTGATGAGCTTGAGTAGTTTTAAACATGGGTATGCCTTCTCTCGTGCCCTCCTGCAAGCTTGGTGCTCTGCCAGGTGGCTGCAGAATGGATGCACTGAATGCTGAATATTCCCTGCGCAGCAGGCCAACAGGAGCTCCGAGGGGGAGTCACATCCAAGCTCCTGCAGCTAAAGCCTGGCAAAAAGAATGAGCTTTCCTGCTGCCTTGAAAATGATGGATGTACACAGAGGCTTTGCACAACCTACAGCCATATGATCTCCCACGCTGTCCCCTGCAACCCTGCACACAATATAAATTGCCATACAAAGAAACATGCTCAATAGCACTGACCTGAACACTGTAGAACAAGTAGTAATGTAAAAGGTAGTGTAACTCCACTGCACAGGATCAACCTTTGCTTGTAGGGTGTATTTATATGTAGAGTCTACATATTCATATATTAGATTTGTGGCTGGCACATTCAAGAGGATGGCAGGAGATAACCTGACTTGTTCCTTCTGGGTAGGATTAAAAGCTTTTACATTGGTTCAGTGCTTCTTGAAAAAAATAACAATTTCTCCCACAGGTCTCAAAAGACAGCAGGTTCCAGTCTAGCTGGAAATAGTGACAATAGTCCTTCTTTCAGTACTTCTGCTCTAAAAGGAATTCTGTAAAATTATACGTATTTTCTCACCTTCTAGGAATTAACCAGATCAAATACGCTTGACCTTCTGATGAGACGGAAATGTTGGGTTTTTTTCTAACTGTCAAGGCTTAGACTTGAGAGAAGACTTGAGGTCATATCCAGCAGGAAAGACTAAACTACAAAAACTATGTAGCTTAACCTCAGCAGTCCCCTTTGCAAAAGCAGCTATAAGAACCCCTGGCCAGCATGATCCCAGCAGCCCACATATAATTCACATCCATCATGTCCTCAAGCAAGGGGTATGCATTTACAATAAGTCACATACTAAATATAATTTGTGGCCTGCTAGCAATGAGAAGGCATACCGCTAGCGAAGGGTAAGGATCAGCACAATTCTTTTTGTGTCAGTTGTGCCAGACATTCAGGTAAACCTCTGCTTTTCCTAGGGAAATGGCCTGACAAGATTATGTAGTACCACTGACATCTTGTTCTCTGCATGCTCGCTAATTTGGCCTATTAACAAATTTCATTGCAGTCACAAGTCCTGGCATAAACAAATACTTGGTTATATTCAGCTAAGTTTTCAAAAGTTTTGTAAATCCTTTATCAGTTACAGAAAAATTAGGGTTTGCTGGTTAATAATTTATGCCAGATTCATGCAGAATACCCAACTACATAGTGGTAGCAAGAAGAGACCTCAGGGTCTTCTGCTCCAAAGCTGCTGCCTTCTAGGCTGCAGAAGACCTGATCTCCCTAAACCAAGTGGCAGATGAAAATCCCAGCATGTTCTGATCACCTCTAGGTCTATTCAGTACAGCAGCAGAACACTCAGTTTTATTCTACAATGAACGCGTAACCCTGAAAACATACAAAAATACTGTTCCAAAATCCACAACTTCACAAATAAATTGTGTACTACATAGGAATAGTTTATATTTGTACAACATATGGTATCAAACTATTCCAAAGTAATTTAGTGCCACAGAGTACGTAGAAAGCAAATATTAATTACCTCCGACTTATGGAGAGCAGAGCCGAGGCAGTGAGGGACAGAATAGACTGTCAGGGTGGAGGAGCCTCTGCCCCAGGCCCCAGCCATCAGATCAGATTCTCTCCCATCCTACCAACAGCAACCACTATTATTTTTAATATTGTTGATTTCTAGGCATAAATTCCTGCACAAATACAGCATAAAAGCAGTCCCTGGTTTTCATGTGGGTACGTTTTGATACAGCCTCTAATTACACAATCACATGCTACTCTTTTCGACATGACCTTTCCTTCATTCAGCACACAGGAAGAATAATGCCTGTTGAAGGTGCCGTTACTTGATACTATGTTTTATCTTCATTGCTCCATTTGTGGCCCCTTCTCTGGCACACTATACTAAATCCTGCTCTGAAGAGTAATTTATTTCCACACGGGCTTTTCTGTGGTGCCACTCAGCAAAGCACTGGACTGTTTTGCAAAAACTAATTAATTTGGACAACACCTTTCTGAGGTGATAGGCTCATTTTACAAATGTAGAGCTCAGGAACAGGGGAATTAAGTCAAAATGCCCACTAGTGTGCAATTTCAGATTGCAAATTCTGATTACACAGAGCGCTTAGCACCTTACGGCACCTTATACTTTTGAAGCACATCTAGTGCTAACTTGATTGCTATTTTCAGGGCTCAATATTGTTTCCATCCAAGCTATACTATCTCAAGTTGGGAACTGAAACACTAGGAACACATAATTCGGGGATCGCCTGAAAAAAAATTTATTTTAGTAACTTACCCAGCATCATACCATGACTCTGGGGAAGAAAAAGGGATAGACAGAACAAGATGCTCCTTAATCAATGCTTTGCTCAAGAGGCTTCCCTCTCTTGTAAGAATCCCTGGCCTCATTCGCTATACATCCCGCCTCAGTAAAATTGAAGCGGGCATCCTATGTACATGGAAGTCATTTTGAGAGCAGATCCCCAATTTATGCCAGAAGCTATTTTTTTCTGTGCACGGCATGGGAAAAAGTCATAGACAGAAAATACTGAGTAAAGATGTTACCAAAGATCGCATCATAAAGCCCATACCAAAGGAGCACAAGGTTCACTGGCACTAATTTTTAACTGCTTGATTTTGGATTGTCCCCAGTCCTTTCAGATTTGTTAAATATGGAATAGTTGTGGGCTTTATATAAATATTTATGTATAGATAGATATATTTGTAAATACAAACACATACATATACACATAAACCCACAATCTTCTCTGAAACTTAAACTTTCAGTGAGCTCCTTTTGATTTAAAGAGATGCTACCATATCCACCAGCATTTCTGTTTTACATTTTTTATTGAACAAATCTAGAACTTAAAACTAGATTTCCTTCAAATTCCCCTACCTGCATGATGCAAGGAAATGAAAATGCCTGTCAGCAAAAGTAATGTGTTTAATACCATGCCAGCCCTAAACATCAGTAGAGATTTCTGTGTATTGCAGATAATTCTATCACCAAGCCATATTGCTCTGTGATGTGCTTTTATCTTTGCTGTAGGATAATATCAATATTTCAAGCATGAGCAAAAGAATGTTTTACGAGATTGATGTGGGAAAATACAGTGACAAGTACCTAAAAAGGGGCAGAGAAAAATGCCAGGTAGTCATCATAAATGCTTTCCATTCCCAGCAGAATTTGTCTAGTTTATCCAATTCTAATCAACAAGTTGAGGTCCACTGGGGCCCCAGTGACTTTGATTACATTTTCGGTGCTGAAGAAGAACAGCAAGCAAAAGAGAGCACAGAAAATGGGATGGGGAGGCTGTCACCTACATCCTAGCAGCCTAGACCTTTACAGGCCAAGAAGTCATATTTTGTTAAACTTTTAAATTAAAAAGAAGTGATTTATAAAAGAAGGAAATACAATTGGAAAAAAAAAGAAGTATTAAAAAAAAAGTATTTGCCAATACTGCACATGTACCTGGTCAGGGCCAGATCATGCAGGGCAAGTATACCCAGGGAACAACCTCTGCAAATCCACGATGATGCCCCGAGCAGGAAGCTCTTTGGGCACTGCTGGAACCTGAGTATGGAAGTGCCCAAACAAGAAGTTATCCCTGTATGGCTCTCGCTGGGTAAATTATTCACCTCTTGCCTACCTCTGTAAAGGACGCAGCTCTTCTGAGGAAAAACTCTCAGTTACAGACACAATTATACCAAGCAAAAAGGTGCTTATCCCCAGTACAGCTAAGTGGCTATCTGTGCCCCACACTGGCACAAGTTACAAGCTTGTTTATGTAAGCTCTGCATGTTACTCTTCTGGCAAATCCAGTAACACAGACCATTTGTCGTATTGTCTTTTTTTTTTTCTGTGGGGCTTGCAGTTCCTCCCTGTTTGACAACAGAACTGATGACTATTACTTAACCCCTTTCCACATTAATGCTGCAGCTGTTCAGCCAGACTGATGTTTTAGTGTAGTTTGGTGTTACATACTTCAATATTTGGGTGTTGAACTGAGAAACCTTACAGGAACCTGAGTTTCAGGAAAAGAGTGACCAGCACCCTCTGCAATCAGCTTTAAAACTCAGTTTGAAATCATTAAAACTGAGGTAATGAAAAGCACTAGTTCTGTAAATCTTGACTGTTTTGATTAGAAGCAAAAGTAAAACTTGCAGCCCAATCTTTTCTAAAGCACCCTCCAACTCTACTGTCCCCTTATCTCCAACTCAACATGCTGTCCCTGGGGACATTCAGATAGTTTTGAGTCCATCTGGAACAGTGCTCATTTCAAAGCTAATTTGAATGAAAAGCCTAAAAATCTCTTAGAAAATAACTTTCATAATAAGCACTGTACCTTTTATGATGTTACATTATTACCAGGCAGTAAATTCATTTGTTTCCCCAAATCCCTTACCAACTTCTTTTAAATACATAAATAAAAGGGGGAATTTCAGTGGATATTGTTTCACAATATGTGGATCTGAGACATTTTAATAAGAAATGCACCTCCAGGCTAAGAGGTATGAATTGTACACCGAAGGGAATGGTTTAATACACTCTTTAATGCTATCATCAAAACTGATGATAACATGATGGCTTTTATATATTTTAACATTTCTTTAGAGCTGGAAAAAATGAGGGGGAGAACCATATTTGTATATTAGCTAAATGTCAGAAGTGACAATGAACCAGCCAGGTGGCACATAGCTCCTATAGCATTCCCTCTTCCTGACCAAAAAATATTACTGGAATAGAGAGAGACAGGGATTTCCTCTGAGAAAATGCCTGCCTCTCCTGTATACCCCACCAAGTCATGCAGAATGACCCACACCTACCATGTCCTCACATCACATCCTCTAGCTCCTAAGTACAGTGTGTCTTTTCAAAAGCTTTGACACGTAGTCAAGGTATGTGTCATGGTTTAACCCCAGCCAGCAACCAAGCACCACACAGCTGCTCACTCACTTCCCCCCCACCCAGTGGGATGGGGGAGAAAATCAGGAAAAGAAGTAAAACTCGTGGGTTGAGATAAGAACAGTTTAATAGAACAGAAAAGAAAAAAACAATAATGATAATGATAACACTAATAAAATTACAACAGTAATAATAAAAGGATTGGAATGTACAAATGATGCGCAGTGCAACTGCTCACCACCTGCCGATCGACACCCAGTTAGTCCCTGAGCGGCGATCCCCCTGCCCCCACTCCCCCCAGTTTATATACCAGATGTGACGTCACATGGTATGGAATACCCCGTTGGCCAGTTTGGGTCAGCTGCCCTGGCTGTGTCCCCTCCCAACTTCTTGTGTCCCTCCAGCTTTCTCGCTGGCTGGGCATGAGAAGCTGAAAAATCCTTGACTTTAGACTAAACATTACTTAGCAACAACTGAAAACATCAGTGTTATCAACATTCTTCTCATACTGAACTCAAAACATAGCACTTTACCAGCTACTAGGAAGACAATTAACTCTATCCCGGCTGTAACCAGGACAGTATGAAAATGTTGATAACAGCATTTGAAACAGGAGCAAGATGGACAGGATACTCCTGTCCACCAGGGAACAACCCATGACCAGCCAGAGTGCTAAACACCCTTTGCTGGGCAGAAGGATATGCAAGAGACCACGGTTTTGGAGAGGCCAGCCACAGCAGCAATCAGTATAAGCTCTCTATGCAAGGACCTGGACAGACGTCCTGAAGCACAGGTAGATAGATGCTCAACAAACACTGTAGCACCATCAAGGATGAAAACAACTTTTTTAAGACAAGGAAAAGGTTCCTTCCTTAGCTATAGACTTTCTAGCAGGACCTTGCCAGAAAAAAACCTCAACTATATAGTCTATGATCATACAGAAATTCTTCTTTTAGGAGTGTATCCTTACCTTTTTTACAAAGAGGTAGTGGAGGCAGGAACGAAGGCAGCAGCCCCTTTCAATTGGTAGCAGCCCCCTTCAACTGGCAGCAGCCCGCTGCAAGCCACCCAAGCCTTGATGCCTCTCTCTTTCCCAAAAAAGTAGGAGCAGAGGAGTGGTATTTTCTGGAAGCAATCCTGGATCCCCCTGAGGGAGATGCCTGTGTACAAGCACAAGACTGCAATACTAGAAAGTTTTTCACTCTCATACTCTTGAGGATGGGAGGATTGTCAGGGCCCATATGAGAATTCCCAGGAAAGGTTATGGGACTTAACTCTGAGGCATTGGCTATACAAGGGGAGGCTAAGGCAGTGATGTTACACTGGCTTTAATTAGTCCAAACTCAAGCCTTATTTTTGTGTTCTCAGAACCCCACCAGGCTTGTGATATAGGACCCAGTATGCTCACACAGCACATACCCATTTACTGTATTCCTAGGGACTCAGGTTGACCAGGTCAGTTCTAAGTCTTTGAGATACTGTTGCAAAAGGAGTGCTTTTAGACTTTTAAAATGCCATGTAAAAGTAAAGTTGGCCTTTCAGTGTCCTGTAGCAGGTCTGTGCCTAAATTGTGCAGGCTCTAGCAAAAAGTATTAGCATGTACATAAATGTGTTCTCTTGCTTTTTTATTTTTCCAATGAACAGGAAGTCCCTAGGGCCCCGTTAACTGCAAACAGTAAAGACTGCTTGCACTTGTCAAGAGAAACAGGTTTTACACCTAACAATGAAGTATTCTGGTACTTTACAATGTGTATTTGTTCTTATCTCTATACCCCTTAAGAGGGATGCTGGCACTTTTACACATTCACTGGGGGTAAATGGGGAACACCTGAAGCCACCCAGTGCCCACTCTCTGGAGGACAGGGACTTTGCTCATTCCATGGCACATCATTATCTTCTTGAGGAGACAGCACCTCCAAGTAGTCAGGCAACATTTTCCAAGTCAGTGTTCGGACATATCAAGCATATAGGACAACTTCCTGATTTCTCTTATTCCGGGTTCCTGGCAGAGCAGCAGTTCCCCTTTTCCTCCCAATCAAGACCTCCAGTTCCTGTGGCAATGGAAAAAATCCAGGCTAAGATGGTATGGGAGAGCGCATGCTATAGAAATTTCCAAGAGGGAGCATATGCCTTATACAGGTTCTCGTGAAGACCAAACACACAGCCCACGTGTGGCTACTGACCTGAAGTGTGTGCATCTCCCTTTGCTCTTGCCAGGGAGGATGTTTTCTACACGGGAGAAGTAAAAAAGGAGACAGTTTTTCCAGGTTGGAGTTGAAGGTTGGAGCCTTCTCCTTTTCTTAGCTTCATCACCTTTCATGGGTGAAGAGTCCTGACCAAATGTTTTCATATCACGAAATGTTTGGTGAAGAGGTTGGGAAAGTCTAGCCCAAGGTGATGTCTAACCTTAGCATAGGGATGAAGAAAAAAGAATTTCCAGGATTTTAGACACTGGGGTGTTTTAGAAAGTACTAGTTCTTAGTTCTGAAGTACACATGTGTGGAGGGGCAGAAAGGGAACTAACTACACAGGTAATCAACCCAAGTTTCTGAGCTGCTCTATCCTCCCCTTGCTTCCATCTCCACACACCTCAGACCTTCCTCCAGTGCTTCTGTGAATTCCTAGATCTGGCTTCTCCCAGAAATGACCTGCACTTACTTAAATGTGTGTACAAACACATTTGTATATATTTACTTCAATGTAAATATCTTCATGAGCTTTACAGAGATAGGATTGGGTTTTCCCCCAAGTATGAAAACACAGCATATTTTAGATTCAGTTATTCTTTACCTAAATAATAAATAGCTGGTATTTTGATGTAATCTGGTCTTAACTCAGTGTACAAAGACAGTACACTATCAGGATTTAAAGCTGCTTCAGGAAATGAAGATCTCAAGCTTATAAGTACGTTTAGTTTCTCACAGCTCTGATAGGCTTTCCTCTTCAACTTCTTTGTAGCTTTAAAAAAATAAAACCCAAAACCAATAACATATTATTATTTCCTAGCTAAGCGCTGTAAGCATTGCATCAAAGCTGCAAATTTCACAGGGCGGGGGTTGTTTTTTGTTTTGTTTTTTAAAAAAACAAGTTGATTTTGGACTTAAAACTGTATGTATAATTAAGCATTACACTTGTGGATTCTCTTTGAGTGCTGACCCAGCCAAGTGCTGCTCCTCAGCTCTGCACTGCTGCTCTGCCATTATGTCACAACTGATCTCTAACTCTTCCATCTGTGAGTTATTCATTGCCTCTCCTCATGCTCGTCTGCTGGCTCTTTATAAATTAAACTCCACTATCACAGCATTCACTAGCTTCCCTGAAAGAGGGTCTAAATTTGCAGAATAAAATGCTGAAGTTGCACAAAAACTCCCTCCATTGGAAAAAAAAAATCCCATCTCAGAAACAGCAGAGTTATTGTGGATATTTGAAGTATTTCAACTTGGGGCTATTCTAAGTACCACCATTTGATGCAGCCATTTTGGAGTTTCAGCAGGCATGAGGGCACAAACTAGCTTACAGAGAATCATTTGCACATATGATGATAAAGTCCTGGCTTGCAATATATTGGAAAAGCAATCACCACCAGTAGGCAGTTTAGCTTCCCACAGCTTCAGAAAGCCTGTGCGTAAGTAAGCAACTGGAGGCTGAAAATCCCTAGGCATCTTATAGCCATACTCTGTCAGAAATAAGCCCTAGGGACCAGATCCTCAGGTATAAGTCATCATATTCCCATTGCCTTTGGGAAGTCCTTCTAATTTATACCAGCTGAGGAATTAGCTTTTATATGCGTAGCCTCCATAATTCTCTTCCTACAATACCTCGAATAAAATGAGAACGATAAAAACTAAAAGCATATGAGAGAGTGAAAAGGAAGCGAGTCCTGCTCTGTCTCATACCAGTAAGAACTTGAAAAAGGCAGAGCTTGGAATAGTGGCTTCAGATCCACCCTGATACACAGAGCAAAACCTGGCCAAGGAGACCCTCCAGAATTAGGAGCATGACTCTTGGTCCATTTTCTTATCTCTGTTACACTTTCTTCCTGACCTTGGGTAAGTTGATTAACCTTTACTTTCTAAGTTTCTCTAACTGTGGTATGACTCTGTACCTCCTGTAGAGGTTGTGGTGCTTAATTGGCCAATATCTCTCAAATATTTGAAGTGCTTTGGATGAAATACGTTGTGCAAAAGAAATAATTGAAGTCAATGGAGCTGTGACAACTGACACTAGCTGAGGATCTTCCCCCTGGTGTTTAATAGGATCAGAAGGAGGCTTAGTTGAAATGACAGGAAGCCAGAGAGACATTTGGTGTTAATAAGATCATAAATGAGTCAAAGGGGTTACTATTTGCTGTGGTAATATTCAGCATTTTTCATCTTCCAGGCAATCTATCAGCATCCATTAATTCTCAGACCTCCCCTTAAACAGAGATCTGTAATATGTCCCCCATTATACAGATAAGAAAAATCAGGCAAATGGCTGATGTGACTTACCCAACAGAACAAGACGTGAGAAATCAAATTTGAGCCCCTTGCTCCTAAGCCTACTCTCAGGGCTCCCTTTCCACCACTCTTCTGTTACGTATATATTTCCTTATCTTTCTGTTTCAATTATGAAAGCCCATCTCCTGCTCCTTTCTCTGCAAGCATCCCTGCCTAATTCCACATTAGATGCTGCTCAGATGCTCTCCATAAACTTCTCAAAGCTTGCAGACAGAAAGCAAAGCTGAGGGGAATGCTGCTGGGCTGAGCAGCTCTCCTTGTCTCAACAGCCCCTTTCCCCAAGCACTGAGAAAAAAGTAACAGTATTTGCCCTTGCAAATAATTTTCATTGTTCACTATCAGTCCCACACAGCACCTGGCCGCTCCACTGCAACCTCTCCTCTCAGAAGCAGTCGCTATTAGAATATGCCAGGACAGGGTCTGTCGCTTCAGACTGCCTATTGCTCATTGCAGGAAGAAATTCGTGACCTGCTTAAGCCCCTAGGAAAAATTATTGTCATTACTTCAGCTCTCAAAGACGCCTGCTGTTAGAGGATGCAAGGCTGAGGTTATATAAGTGTGCTGGCCAAATCCAGTTGTTTCCAGGGAGGCCAACCACAGCTGCTCTGCTCTGCTTCCACCCCCCTCTGTAATGGGTGCCAGGCCAGGCTTTTGGGTGCTCAGTCTGAATAATAGCCTCAAGGGGAGTCTCCACAGATTAGTTTCTATGTAGAGGGAATACATGTATTTGAATCAGTACCCTACTTGAAAATGTGAAAGTATCATAGTGTGCCTGGATGCTGCTGTGCTGAAGTGTCCCAGCAGATGGAAGAGTAACATGAAATGGGACAAATTATTCAACTGTTATAATGTTATAAATCTGAAGCAATCCCAGAGAATGTATTTCATTATAAAGACTTCCACTGCTGCTTACAACAACCACACTACAGCAATATTTGGGGTAATTACTCTTGAATGCTAGAGGTTTTTTGTTTTTTTTTTAAGTGGTATACCCCAGATTTACACTCACAGTTTGGAAAGCAGAGCTTTGGCTACATTAGCTCTACTTAAACAACAGCCCAAAATGGGATGAAGGAGAAAATATAAAACACTACCCAATCAAACCTCAGCACTTAACTTTTGATAACACCACAATGAGCCACATTTGCACATGTTATTTCCTGGCTATCTGCAGCAGTCTTGGCACAAGGGAAGCAGGCTTTTTTCCCTTTAAAAACCAAACAAAACCATTTTAATTGCAATAAAAGTGCAACTTTTGGTCCAGATTAAATTTGAGGGAATAAGAAAGTAAAATGAGTATGTGTGACCAGGTAATTTTTTTTTTTTTTGAGTTTTTACAGAACAAAGGTAAAGAAGGATGCATATTTGCACTTGCTGACGCTGGCATGCTTTGATGGTGATATAACACTTCAGGTGCATCTCTATTTTATATATTGAAGACAGACAGCACATCAGACACACAAACTGTAAAGTTCTTCCTATCCAGATGACATGGCAGTCACACTCACCCAAAAAATTGTATGAAAAAAACCCAATCATTATTTCTATCCTCTTCCGTGCTCTTTTCTTACTAAAATGTAAAATTCTAGATATTTGGTTCAGATGTTAGGCTCCTAACACACTGAGTATCATTCGTTACAACACAAGTGAATTCCCTGATAAAAGTTTAACTCAAAGCCAACAGATAGGGTTCAGCTGGAAGGAACTCTGACACTGACTTCCTGTATAACCTTAGGAAAATCTCTTATTTCTTTTGTTGCTCCACGGGGAGCTATTAGAGTCAATTCATTAACATGCATAAATGTGATTTAAGACCATCAGACAGAAAGTCTTAAAGAAAAAGCAGTGTCATCATAGATTTACATTAAATTATCTTAATAAAGCATAAAAATGCTATGCTGTCTTGAGTTACAAACCAGGAAAAAAAAGGTAGGCAGGCAGAGTCACACTGTCTGATAACTAACACAGTAGGGAGATCTGTGACAAGTAGATGAACAGATTCACAATGGCTAAAACTTAGAGGCTTTGTGCAAAACTACAGGTGAAAGCAATGACATGTTTCATTTAGAGGCTTGCTCAGAGCTCATCTCCTAATATTGTTTGTCTGAAAAAACAGAAGAGAGAGAAGGTAGCAATTACCATTGGGAAAACATAAAAGATGACCGCTGTGTGTGTGCCAGGCTTTGGGGAAAATTACTACTTTGTCTTTAGCACAGAGATGAGATTCTCTCTGCAGCAAAACAGAAGCTACACTGTAAATGCAAAGTCCAGCTATATTCAACAAGAAAAGGTGAGAAATTCAACTGGATCAGAAACAGAGCCATTCACAAGCTATTTTGGACAGAGTTTTGCTAACAGTCTAGGCTGCTTTCAGCAGCTTACCAGTCACTTAGAAGAGGTGGCAGTGCCATCCCTGTTTTGGGAGCTCTAGCAGATTACTGCTGGGAATTACCCAGCATGACGATGGGAAGCCGAGTGATCACGAGCAGAAGGGAGGTACTCTCAGTTGACACTGGGTTTTTTGGATGTATTTAGATGAAGGATAGCCCTGTGCTGCTAAATGGAGAAAGCATACTTTCCAGTTTGGAAACAGATTCCAGAATTTCCTTTTCTTTGGCAGCATTGATCTGGTATGGTCTATAATGATCCAGTGGGCATACCCCAAACAAAATGATGGCTTATTGGGTATGTGAGTTTTTCACACTTGTGCCTGGATTTCTCTATATGACTGCTGGCTTGGAGGGAAAGACCTTGACAGCCAAAAAAAAAGAAAAAAAAAAAAGAAAAATAAATGCAGCACAAAACCCCAAGGGAAATGGGGCTAGACTGTAATGAGAAAAAGGAATAAATAAATGGGAAGCGGTGCACAAGCAGCACTTAAGTCTGTGTGAGGTTAACACTAACCACTTACTCCAAGCTAAATAAATGCTGCCTGGGGATTGCGATTAGAGCAGGCAGCTCAGGGGAGGCAGCAGCTCCTCAAAGCTGGAGCCAGGAGGAGGCTCTGGGAGCTCAGCAGTGTGGTGCGTATTTTTGAGCACTAGCCCCATCTGACCAAAGGGAACATGATGTTCACAGTAAGGGTGAAAGCACTCCACCCCCTACCACATCTATCTAATGCAGTGCCATCACGCTGCCAGGCTGTGCAGAGATGTCATGTCATTCTGTCACATTACCATCAGGGAGTCTCAGTGCAACTGGAGATGTCACGTGATGCGTCCAAACTGACCACCTCATATAGTCAACAGCTTGAAATGCCTCCTTCCCACTTTACAGTCCCAGC
Organism: Harpia harpyja; assembly: GCF_026419915.1. Taxonomy (NCBI): domain Eukaryota; kingdom Metazoa; phylum Chordata; class Aves; order Accipitriformes; family Accipitridae; genus Harpia; species Harpia harpyja. The sequence goes on along the minus strand of NC_068942.1, from coordinate 59,141,744 downwards.
TCAGAGACAAATGAGCAGGCAGTCAAATGCAGATCAAAATCCTCTTCTGAATACTCTGCCTCTTGTAATACTTCTGCTTTTTCAGAAGCAGGTACTGGGTAAGACTATGCAGGCACAGCCCACAGTAAGCAGCAGCAGCCAAATTATTAATTTACTTGTTCTGATTCTTATTACATTCTACCTCCAGGTACATAATCAGGCTTTTATTCACCTAACTGCTTTATCCTCTAACAAGCTATTCATCTGAAGAGTTTTCACTGCAGGATTTCCACTGTAAGGATCTTTTTTGTTGTATTAGAGAAGGAATTCATTGCTTCAGTGCAACGCTTTTGCTCATTAAAAATAATTTCTCAGTGAGTTTGGTTGCAGTAGCTCTTCAATCACATTAGAGGCCCTGTTGCAGCATTAGCTCCTGAGAACATGTTAAAGGCCAGCAGGGAAAATAAAAGGGAGAGGAGAAAACAAGAATCTGGAAGGGCAAGACAGATTGCTGGCAAATTACAAGCAAGCCCAGACATGCTGCTGCCCACTGGGGTACTGATTTGTGCAGCCCTGGGAAATGTGTTTGACCGTAAAGTCAGACACTACCCTCGTGAGAATTTCTCCCCTACTCCCAAATACAGTTCTCTATGTATTTTCTCTCTTGCCTCATTCTCTTCCCTTCCCCCTTATACCATCCTTGGCTTTTTTCCTTTACTACTACATCTTCCATGCACACTAGAGATGCTTTGAAGCTTGCTTTCCAAGTGTAGACTCTTTCCAATCTTTAGGGAAATTTGGTACAGAGAGAGTTTGTGGTTTATAGCAGCAAATTCACGAACACAAGCACATCGTCCCAGAGAGATGGCACATTCAGCTGCCAGTGAGTTTACTTCAGCTCCTTTGCTTTTGGAGCCGGCGGCTCCCTCATCAGAAAGTTGTGTGTGCTTGTGGTGGGGGACATGGGGCAGGCCTGCAGCAGCTTTCTCTGTTACAGTATGTAACATAAATTGACAACTTTCAGCTTAGCTCCCTGTTTTCACATAAATAAGAGAGCTGGCACAGTCTGGAGGTGAAGAAAGATTACTTCAAGATGCAAAGCATGTTAATCTCCCCTCTTGTGACTTAAGCACAGGTACCAGTCAATGATCTATTTCTAATGTATCACGTAAATAATGAGTCACATTATTCAGTGAAGCATCAGCTCAGACAAATACAGGAAGAAGCAATGTACTACTTTTGATTCAGTGGGCCAATTTCACCTCTGATATAAGTCAAAAGCCTTCCTGAGGCTCTTCCTCAGTTGAATACAGCTTTGTTTTAAGAAGAACAACGTAGAGTCCCTTAGCGTAAAAGCGTTGATCGCTTCAGGTAATTCATGATAGTACAATGACATCTACTTCTCCTTAAGTAGCAGAACAGGAGGAGTGGGGTAGCCTCTCCTGGACATAGGAAAAATAATGTGACTGGTCACTCTTCAGCCTAAGGGAATGTACTAAAAGATCCAACAAGAAACTGCTTTTCTTGTTTAGAGAGGGAATATTGCCCTAACCTAGAGTCAATATGCCAGAAACCTCACTGCCTGAGGTGAAACTAGAGACATAAAAGCCACTAGAATTATCCTGCAGGGGGACAACCTGTACTGCAGGAGGAATGAACTAGTTGAGACTTTCTAGACCTTTTCCATCTTTAATCTTATTGAAAAGTGCTGTCCTGGTCACTGTGGCCACGTAATCTCCTAGGAAGACAAGGGAATATAAATTTGGGTCTCCAGGCTTGAGTAGCTTGTGTCAGTGTTCACTACTGACTGCTTTGTTCCTCTGCTGCATCTCAGAGTCCTTTGATTCACTTCTAGCTTCCTGCTTCTGGCACTGGTAGGTGAGAAATGGCTCTTCCACCTGCTTTTAAGCCCTGGGGAAATTCTGCAGTCTGTTTTATCTCTAATATCTGTTCAACTGGTGTAACTGGGTTGTTTCAGGATGGATGAAGCAAGAACTGAGAAATGGGTATCCATGAGTTACAGAAGGGAGAAAATGCAAACAAAATCTAAGACTTGAAGTTAAAATCTCAGACACTCACCCCTCTTCCAAAATCTCATCTGTAACACATCAGCACAACAGCTGTTGTGGGAGTACAGAACATATTTGGAGACTGTCTATCCTCCTCAGACTGGTCCAAGGGTGATGATGATAACGTTTAGAGAGCATCTTTCACCAGGAAGGGGAAGAAGTAGTTTTTCCATTCAACAAAAGATGGAATTAAAGCAAAGAGAATGTGAAATGAGGAGGCCAGCATCAAACAGCAAGCAGAGGTTGAACTGAAAGTATAAACAGATCTTCTAGGTGTCAGGCCAGTATCCTCTCCCAGAAGGTGTGCTTTACAAAGCACTTAAAAGAAAAATCTGTAGACTGTTAGATAAAAAAGACATCCCCACAGGACTGTGGAAAAAAGTCAGCGAGGATGCACTGGAAACCCCTTTTCCTAAACAGTTAAGTGGGACTAGTGCCAGCCCTTGTATATGCAAGAATATATGAATACCCGAAAAGAAACAGCCACGAACTGGTAGGACTCATATAAGAGAAAGCCTCATAAGCCACCCTGTCACTCTTACCTATCCTTTACTGATTGCAATACATGACTTCTAGCAAGACTTGCCAAGAACAAACAAGTCACCAGCACATCGGGGTAACCATTGCATGCTGGCCAAGATTCAAACTGTCTGAGTTTTGGTACCTGAGGCAGCACAGTTAGCATCACAATCACACTGGCCAGGACTCAATCCATCCTCACGCAGGCCTCTACATCTGAGAGAGTCAGACAGATTTCCTTCAGAGTCAATGAGGGCGTTTCCAAGGCTGAATTCATCTGGTGTCTTTTAGATGTCCATTTTAGAAAAAGGGGAGATACCAAGCCCACATCCCCCAATACTGAACCTCAGGCTAGAAATCCAAATTTGAATGCGTATCAGCAAACAGATGCATATACATCCTTTACTGAACTGAGTCTCAGTCAAATAGATGAGAACTGAGGATTCAGACAGATTTACATAAAATTCAAGTAGTAAGAGCTAAAATGAAAGGTTACAGGAAGTCCTCTGTAGCGTCAAAGGGGAAGCTTGTGTGCCACAAAGACCAGCAACAGTAACATACTGCTTCAGATACATTCCCCTGTATTGATGCATATTGCCAGGACCAAAACTGTACAGAGTCCATACCAGGATATTTGCCACCAAATTTAGAGTACACACAATGTAACTAATGCAATATGTATACATAGAGACCGGTTATTAAGTTAAATCCCATGACCGCAAATTAAGACTAATTCCAACAAGAGATCATTAGAACTCCAGGACCCAGACTTAAGCCAGTATAAGTTTTAAGCCAGTATTGACTCTGAGTGCAGGGGCTTAGTTTGGCAAATCCAGTTCCTTCTCATGAATTCAATGAAGATAAGGTTGTTAGCAATGACTAATCAGAACAGTCTCTTAGGAAAAAAGAGAGTTTAATTACCTTAGTGTACTATTCAGTGACTTGCCTAGACATACCACACACTGAAAGATACGTGACAATGTGGGTTCCGCAGTTTATATCATCATGAGCTAGGGATGGCCATGTTAGTCATGAGTTTGATTCCTGCCTCTCTCTTTTCTGAAGTGCATTAGCTGCTATGGAAACAGTGTCATTAGAATGGGCAGGGCTTTCTGACACCCATATGAACCCCATGCTTATACTAAATGATATATCTTCTATGCAGAGCTCTACATAGGTCTAACCATGGCATATTAACTAGTCCAGGTCCATCACACACGGTCTGAAGTACATTTCTATACAAAGGAGGTAATTCACAAAAACTTTACAGTTCATTTCCCTACTCTTGACCCGTGGTGGGCTTCTTATACCCTATAATGTCATGAAAACAGCGAACTGCACAGCACACACATCTGCAATGATTGGCAATGTGATATTTAGTTAAGGAAGCTTGAGGAATACCTTCCTGCTCCAAAAATGTAAGACTAGAATCCCTCTGCTGAATTACAATCACAATTTAATTAATTTATTTTTTATGCTTCTTGCAATTCTCCTTTTGAAAGGAGGCTGCAATAGATGCTAACTCAACTGGATAAAGAGACATACAGAGAAGCCAGACTTTTACATCCTCTTGTTAAACACTGCTTACCAAAAGACCAAGATACAAATACAATCAAAACCTGTCTTTAAGAAAAAGAAAAAAGCAGCTCTCTTTAATTAAGAGGCCTATCAAATTCCATAATCTGAATGAAATTTTGTACAGAGGAACAAGGAAACAAGACCTTCCCTGCTCAATCAAATCAATGGCTCATCTGTTCCTGTATCTAAATGTGACAACTGCCAAGTGTTTTGAGCAAGATGTAACCAATTCCCTTTCTGCTACTGCCACTCATTTCAATCCTACTGCACTATAACCTGCATTGTTACACTCCTCCCGATCCCACTCTGCAATCATAGATAGGATGATCAATTTGGAAAAGCTTCAAATGCTCTGAAATATTTACCAAATTTTAGAAAACCTGGAAAGCCATGAAATAATAAAAAAACAAACAGGAGTGTGCTTGTGATTTAACTTCCCCAGTCTTTAATAACTACAGAATAAATTCTGAGATATCACAAGGAAAGCAACTGACTGGTGCAGTCTGACTGCAACTGACTCATGCAGGCCCAGAAGTGTCTGCAATATCTTTGCTTTAACAACCAGTCCTACACCGTTGTGGAGACCCGAAAGACTTGGAAAATCTCAGTGAAGCCTGTAAACCAAGAATTTCGTAAAATTCAACTTATCATATTGGTCATAGCACTCAACCTCCAAAATGTCATTTTTGCTCTTCTTGCAAGAAGCAGCAAATGTTGTCAGTATCTCATTGAAGAATACGCATGCCTCAGTTTACCAGTGAATTCTGAACAGCAACAACCTGTGACTGAAGAAGCCTTTTTTTTCCTCTGAAATAGGATAGCCAAATTAGGTATTAGTAATTTGCTCATAGTAAATTAGACTTGATTGATTAAAGTCTGCCACTCTGCAGAAATGAAGTTAACTGGAAAACAGAACAGAGGAACATCATGTGACTATTAACTTTTAACAAACTGCAGTCAGAGAAGTCTGAATGTATAATAACACCTGAACTGCATACTGCAGTGAAGCAGCAAGTTAAGGACATGGAAAGCTAAAGACTTGGGCTCCGCCCTGCAATAAATATTTGCAATGCTCTATGTTTGGAAAAAGGACAGCTAACCACAGCAAAGTGTGCATGTGAATACTTTGCTTTTTTCTTCTTAGCTAGAAAATTCCCAATGCTGCCTTTGAAATTGCTAGTAATCTGTCATGCTTCGACAAGGCTGTTCTGTATACTATTTGTTGTTAAGCAGAACCAAAAAGAGTCCGTCTCTGGTGAGTGTCTTACACTTCTTTAGCCTTGCTGCAAGAACACCAGTAACAAACAGGGGCGATGAAGCCAAATAGTTCATCAAAGACCAGTGGAACTGCACAGCTCTCCCTTGAACACTAGTCAAGTCCAATGGCTGAGTATTAAGAATTAAAATCCCAAAAGGACTGTAAAAAGGTCAGAGGCACAGCATGCCTGTGGAGCTATGACAGATGGTTACTACAGCCCCATGACCATACACCCAATTCTTGGTCACATCAGCAGATACTTCGTTTACCTGGGACTTTTACCACTTGAAGGAAGCAATGATACGTTCTTCAGGAGACTGGTGATCTAATTACAACAGTTTTCAACCTTTTCAGTTTGTATACACTCAAACAGTTTTGGGCCTCTTTTGTAGATCTCTGTACAGTGATTTTTAAGCCAAATGACAATAAGCTTGCTTTTCTTAGTTACTTTTTTATATAGCTTAGATGTAGTCTACCCACCTCTATACGTCAAAAACTAAAGACATTCCAGTAGGTCTTTTCCACACCTTACTATCAAATCCACCAACTTAAAATAAAAAGCCAGTTTATTAATAAATTTTCATAGCAGTGATGACTACTTTAAAGATACTTCCACATTCCGTTAACTTTAATCTCCAATACGAGAGCAACATTCCACCACACTGTAGTATTTGCATCGCAGTCTGTGGGGCTAAGGCAATATTCTGATGCCTGGATGCTGCAGGTTGGCCTTTTCAAGATAGATACTCCTGAGCAACCCTGCAGCAACCGTAGGATGAGTGAATCTACTTCTGTCTGCATCTCTCAGTATCCTATTGCTTTGTGGTGCTCGCAGGGTTGGGAAGAAAGTCTGCAGAGATAATGGCTGCAATTTGGAAGGGCTTCTCTTTGTTTCACTTTCCGAGCTTGCTTGCTGAGGCGGCACTAATTGCAGAACAAGGCTTCAGCTCAGGGGGCCTCACAAGCAGAGCTGCCTGCTCCTGAAGCTTAATTCCCTAATTCATGACCTTGGAACAGCAGGGACAGGAGAGAAAAGGGAACACATCCGACAGTTGTTGCAGTGAGGATGGCAGAGCGGCCTGAGGGTTCAGGACATTGATCCTGTCCTCAGCTCTATTTTCTGCTGGATGTCAGCTGTGGACATCTCACAAAATTTTTCCTTGGACTTGAGTTTGTCTCGTAATGGCGACATTCAAGTGCTTTGAGATATTTAGAAGGCAGAAAATGCAAACATGTTTTGTAGCATTTCATTATTAAATATAGGACTAGACAAACACCTCTGAATTTTGTTATTATTCAGATAGATAAATATAGAGCTGGTTGCACTGAGTCCCTTCTGTGTTTTCCTTCTGTGAACATTATAGCAAGTGACATGTAATGTGGAATTAGAAAAACTGGAAAAAGAGGTAAAAGGAACAGTTTTAAACTTGTATCAGAAACTGTTCACAGAAAAAGATTTTTGATTGTGTTAGCTTATTTGCATTTGAGGCCTGATTTGTCTTACAGAAAAAACACAATGTGATTTTACAATAAAAATAATAGTAATAAAAAAACCCGAGTCCACTGAACTCTCCTATAGCCAAATCCCCGAGTAGCTTCCACCTATGTGGCATCTGAAGAACCTTCTTTTCTCTTTAAGGAACCAGTGTTCTGTGTACAATATAAAAATAAATCACGTCACACCACACTTTCATAGGTAACTAAAGGTAGGGATGGTAGCAGCAGTTACTGCTAAGGTACAAACTGAACAAGGGAGTCAAACCCCAAGAGCTTAAGAAGAACAGTACCAATGGAGGAGATGAGTGGGACTAACTGTTCCCAATGAAGACAAGAGGCAATGTCTCTCCAGAAGGGTAAGTGAAGGATACTTTGTATCACTGATTTAGCCTTCCAGCTGCAGTGTCTCAGAACCAGGGAGCCAACAGAAGAGCTTCCTTCCTGCCACCAGTGCACACCAAGGGCAGCTCCAGCAGTGTTATACCAGCATGACCAAGAGGCCCCACACCCAAAACAGTTAATGGGGCAGAAAAAGGCACAGAAGACTCCATCTCCAAACAAAACAAGGTCAAACTTCCAAGTGCTGTTCTTTTGGTTTGGTCCTCTCCAGCTTCATCTATGCTCCCTGCTTATGACACATAGGTAAATCAATAAACACATGGCACATGCCCCTTAACTCAATGAATTCTAAGTCCAGCATCTCAGTATTGGTATCAGTATTGGTAGTGTCTTACTGCCTTCTGAAGACAGACAAGGAACTAAATAACTTCCCTATGCATCTGACAAAAAAAGGAAAAGTCATGTGGTAGAGTTTGTTCTTTAGGCAATTAGTAGAGCCAGTCACAAGAAACAAAACATAAGAAAGGCTAATTTTTGGAGACTCAAGCTGAACCGCAAAATGTAGTTGTGCACCTTGCAGGGGGGAACATTATGTACTTTTCACTAACAGCTTCAAAATTCCCCCACCAGGACTGACGGGAGAATTATACTTACTTCATAGTAAGCAGAAATAAAATTTCAAAGCAGTTTTACATCAATAGAGGCAGATGGGTAGAGGTGAAGATGCTGAGGTGAGAGGACACTATGTTGAAATAACACAGAAGTAATGCCCAGTCTTATCTCTTTTCTTTCAGACTGGTTATAAACCTTACAGATATTAAAATAATAGGAATGGAAATGCAGAGACAAGAGACTAGGAAAAAAGGTACACGAGTACAAAACATTACATCGTACACATTAGCCACACTATGACCAAGAGGTCATAAAGGAAAGAGGAACACAGAAGGACTTCTGATTTTTATTCCTGGATCTGCCACATCTTTGCCAGTTCATCTTCAGCAAGTCATTTACATGTCTTCTCTACCTCCTATTCATAGTTTATAAAAGGGATGAAAATACTTTGAGGTACTTTGAGTTCTTCAGACAAGAAGTGCTGCACATGAGCAGGGTGTTATAATTACTATTAATCCATAGGGCTTGCATTTAAAAAAACCAAACAAATCCCAAGTCCTTCTTAGGAATAAGGAGTGTAGGACTGGGCTATGATCCTGGAAATGTTCATAATAAGGTATTTCTGAGGATATTAATTTCTAGACCACTTTTCTCCTACATAGCTGTTGATGTAGCTTGATATTCTTCACAGAAAAGAGAAAGCCTTGCAAGAAAGCTCTAAGAGCATCTGGTAAAAAAGCCAGAATTGCAAGTACTCCTGAAATGAGAGCTTGTTTATTGGGTCGTACTGGCATCTCGTGATAACATCTTGCAATTTATTTTTTTTTACTGTATCTCACTTGATTAGAAAGAGCCTTTGTAAATCCAAACAGAAGCGAGTTTAGAGCAGTTAGTACTTCCAGATTAAACCAGCCCCCTTCCCTCTTATTGACAAAGACATGTATATTTTTATCTCCAAGTGTTTCCATTCTACAGTTGCAACCAAGAAAAATCTATAGCCTGACAATGCAGTCCTGGTGTCTGCTGCTGAAGGAAGCCAATTCCTCCCTGACATCTTCAGTGACTACCAAATGGCTCTTCCTAAGCATCTTCCAACATTTACATTATATGAAAATGTATCTTAATATGTTATTGTGTAATAACATATAATAGCATATAATAATGTAGTATATAACAATACATAATTATATTAGAAATAATAGGAATACTACTAACTTCTACTGTGACATGAGAATCAACTGAAGATGTAGCATTATCACAGAATTTGTACTCAATATTTTGTATTGAGATAATAAATACTGAAGAATGGCAAAGAAAAATTCAGTATCAGCAGCTTCTCATGAATAGATGGGGCTTCATCTAGAAAAGCACATTACACTTCTGTATCCTCTCATAAATATATACCAGCAGTTGTAGTGGACAAGTACGGGCTTAGCAAACACGCTGCACTGCTCTGGCTACGCTGACTGCACGCTGAGAGCTGTTAATATCAAACACATCAATCCTCTTCTGTTCAACATAGATACTGCCTTCATCATTAGAGTCTCCAAGCATTTGAAGTGAAAGGCTACTTTCCTCTTTTCTTACATTTCTCTCTTTAATGTAAGGATTTTTTTTTGAGATACTTGCTAAAGTAGCAATTTACCACAGCAAGAGTGTTCATTATTGTCTCAGTTTCAGTAAGGTTAGTGTGCTGTGGCCACAGCGGATCACCTTGGTTGGAACTGTCACCTTAATCTGCACCGTCCCTGTCCCTTGATCATTTCTGCCTGTCATCTCTCAACTTATTTTTAGAATAGCATCTCTTTAGGAAAGGGACCACATCTTTGCAACATGTTTTACCCAGTAACTAGCATAAGGCAGCTGCAATATGAAGAAAGAAAGAGTTGTCAAAAATGAACAAAAGCATAGAGAGCTTCACTGGCCATAGCATAGTGATCTTTAAAACCCTAAGTTGCCCAGCTTGATGCATGCCTCAGAGGGATTCATTTCTCAATAATAAAGTTCACACTTCAGTGTGAAGAGTTTTGGAGCAAAAACTGTTGGCATTTGTCCACCTAGGAGGTACCAGTCACCGTATTATATAAGGACCAAAGATAAAATTAGACTGAGAACAATGTGTAGCATCTTCTAGAGCACAATGACTCACATTCACGCATGAGACTGTCAAGCTGGAACAGAGTCACGGAGAGTATAAAAACAAGGCTGCAGTAAAAAGTACCTCTCCAGATTCTTTTGTTGAAAATATGGAGAAAACTACAGAGCTAGGGGCACACTAGCGTTCTCCAGCCTACTGATTCCACAGGCCACAGAAATTCACGACCCATAGCAGATAAATAATCTTACCTCCTTCCCTACACTTTGCAAATCACCAAACAGAAAGAATTAATGGGAAAATGATGACAAAACAAAGATTACATATTCCTAAGTCTCAGAAGAACTTGTTCAGAAGGTGAAACCACTTTCTGTAATGACATGTCAGCTCGCACAGAAACTCCACGCTGCCTTATTCATACATCCCAGCTTAGCAGAGACTGGAAAATGTGGGATTCTGTACAATTCTACGACTCAGGAAAAGTGTATTGTTCTCATTGTGGCACACAGAATGAGAGAGATGAGTAGATCTGTCTGTCTGCAACCATCCCTTCTCCTCCCTCATTTGAACTTCTGATGAAGGAAGCAACATTGCTGATCCTCACTTCAGTGCATTCCCCATCCAGATAACTGTTGCACAGCCTTGCTCATCATCAACTTATGGGACCAGAGGAAAGACAGACCATTTTTGGTTTCTAGTCTGGTATTATCAACCTGAGTCCACAACCACTCACGTGTTATAATTAATCAGAAAATGGTCCTTGAAACAATTGCTGGGTCCTAACTGATGTCAAAGCCCATGGCAAATATTGTCAGGAACCACCTCCCAAGCACTGTCAACACCTCAGTGAATACGTTCAGAAGCTCTCTCCCAACTACTGTCAAGAGCTTCCAAAAGATGTGGTCCAATGCTACCACCCAATTGCTGTCACCTCACAGCAGGCCTGGTCAAAGCCACTTCCTGATCACTGTTGATGCCAGCCAGCCAGCCAGGTCACTTGTCTTTATTGGTGACAACAGGAACAAAGTCACAATGCAATTTTGCTTCCATAACAGCTAAACATGTCCTTTATAACCTCATATCACAATCAGCAAGCACATTATTCTGTACCTTGGCCTAGGCTAGCAGGGAATCCCTGCAACACATGGGAGTAATTGCACTGCGTACCAATGAACAAGAATTATCCAGCAGTTTTGTCCAAGTCTGAATAAGCAACCAGTAAAAATACTACCACTCACACATGGTGGATCTTACTGCCACGAGATCTTCCCTCTGCCATATTCAGCTGAAGCTTCCTTTCTTAAGATTTCTCTTTTCCCTTGTTATACCTTCTTTTGCTATGGTTCACTGTAAGCAACACTTCTCACTCCTTGATTTTAAATAATTATCTCATTCCTACTTAGTCACAAATTAGTCAAGCTGTACATATAAATCCACATGCAACTGTTTGACTCCCTTAGGAGATGTGAAAAGCAAAGAATGCTTTTAGTGAAAGGAGAAAAATGACAGATTGTCCCTCAATGTGTGTGTGTATATATATACACACATACACTGTATGTTCTGGCACATGGTAGGGTATATTTACTGTATGAGGCCATATGCTTGAAGAATTAGAACAGAGGAAAAAAGCCAATTTCTGAATGTTGTATGTCTAGTTTACATATTGTCAAAGAGATTCTAAATACATGGGAAATAGAGTTCAAGAGATTCATAATTCATACAGGACAGGCAATCATATATAAAGATCAGCTAGTGTTCAGGAGTCAGATTTACAAAGAAAGAAGGTGCAACACTACTTATCTGTATGAAGACGTATCACTGCTCCTGTCTCTTCAGCTGTTCAAAAAACCTCTCTTAAAACTCTGAGCATGCCAAATGTAACAGGAACATTATCATAATCCTTGCATCATATGTGGATTTACTGGACTAAGTCTCCACCAGCCCAGAGGTGGAACCACTGAGCACCGTACTACATCATGTAATACAAATATGTCCATAGTCAACTTGATGCTTTGTGTGAAAGTGTAAACATGTTCAATGAATGAAAATACTGAGAGTTAAAAGGCTTTTTCAACCTAACAGAAAACAGCATAACAAGAAAAATTAGCTGAGCACTGGAAACTGAAGCAAGATCAATTCTTATGAGAAAATAGGGCTCAATACCTTTCAATGAGTTTGAATATGTAGATTATGCTTGTAACCAGAAGAGATTTAAATATTCAGAAAGAGTAACTTACATCAATGCTTTCATACACTTTGTTGCTTGTTTTGTTGGGTTTAAGGCTTCTTTCATTCCTTTCTGTTATTATAGGGCAGAAATAGCCATGTTTTGTGACCTTTCCTCCGTTCCACTAGAGTTTAAGTGGAAAGAGAAGAGACTAGTTCTTCAACAGCAACAGTTAAAGGTTATGGCCACGCTTAATGCATTTGTGTCTATTTGTCTATGTCAACTCTTGCCTTGTGAACTCCTCATTAAAACAAGAGTTGGGGCAATGGTTGCCCTGGGGAAATATTAGACAGGAACCAGATCTCCACTTTAGACTTTTTATGTGCATAGAGAATTAGACATACTCTTTTCAACTTACGCAGCATCTTCTCTGGAGCCTCCTAACATATTGAATAGCGCCATTGTGAAATGACCAGCTCTCTGATTTTGTAAAATTATTCTATTAAATTAACAGTTGTGAATAATTCAAATTACTAGAAAGCAATTAAATTCATTTTAGTCTAGCAAACTGTGTCAGTAAAGGACTTCATTGCCCATCAAATCATGATCTCCTCTTCAAAAATGTCCCAAAACCACAGCTGCCTTAACAAGTGAACTTAAAAACAAGGATCTCCATGAAGAACAGAATAGAAGCTCTGGTTCTTTCATGGAAACCCATTCTTACATTGTGATGGCACTATGGATCAATTATACAATTTATTTCCTTATACTTCAGTTAACTGCTGCTACAGAATACCTCTGTAGTCTCGACAGACCTCATTTCCCATTCCAGACTGGCCACCGATTCTTCATGAAACCTAAAGTCTCTTCCCATTCCAGTACCTCAGTTTCCCTTCCTTTCAAATAAGAGGATGATGATGTTGGTATCCACCTCAGAGGGATTCTGAGGATTAACTCTCAGATGACTTGAAATCATCTGAGCTGTGATACTTGGGTAGAAACTATGAACGATCAGCAGATGTTGCTATTACAGTCACAGCTTCTCATATTTTAAAATCTAAACTTTTTGTGCGAAAAATAAAAAAAAAAGAAACACCTCTTGGTTTCTATAGCAGACCTTAGATTGTGACTTGATTTTAACCTTCAAGATTCTTTTAACTTTATTGTGCAGGGAAAGAAGAGTGAAAGCAGGGGCTGGAAAAGAATCTGAAATTCACAGAGAACATCTTCTCTGTCTTCCTTCTTCATAGCCTCTTCAGACCTGCAGCACTGACCCCTATTAACCATCATTAGGGCATTTTGCCCCACTGGTTAGAAGAGGTTTTCTCCTAGTGTGCTGAGCAAGTACAGTCTCCAGCCAGCCTGTGCAGAGGCAGGACTTGATGCATAATGTGAAACAAACAGCAACAATGACACAACATAAAGGACTTTGACAGAGAAAGATTGATAGTGGCAAATGGAGAAGTGTCACAAAGCCAACCTCATGCTTGCCAAACTCCAAAGCCACATTTGTCATCTGTGGCACTTTCTCCCTCGTGCAGGCTGCTTGTCAAAGGGACTAGTTCAAGTGTTCAGCAGGCGAGGAGATGTGGAGGTGAAGAAGTGAAGACATCATTCTTCATTACTCGCTTCAGAAAGGGGAAAGGAAAATAAGAAAGAGTCGACCACAGTACAGTCTTGATTAATTACCAGACTTGGCAGTGACAGTGAAAGCCAGAGGAGGGTGAATTTTATTGCTATATACGCACAGCGCAAACACAACTTCCCTGAGAACTATCAGCTCAATGAGCCAAGCATTAGAGCCTGGATCCTGAAGGCTTGCAGGCTGAAAACACAGACCTGCAGAGCCATCCAGCCCTTCTTCCCTCTGCACTGCTGCTCTGAGCCTCAGACCTTTCTGACGGGCAAATCTCAGGGACTGGCGGTAGCTTTGGCCTTATAGTAAGCAATGTGTTGCATATGGAGTTGACAATACACATGTTGCACGAACAGACTGTGAGAACAATTCTGTTGTGTAAAACTGAAATGGCTGCAAAGAAGATTTAAATACTTTCAAAGTGTAAATCACATGCAATTGTGATGCTTTTTCTCTAGCTGATCTCTACACTAAAAGTTGACAGACTGTTTGAAAAACCTACCTGTACTGCTAAAGTTGCCAATAACTGATCTCTCCTTACATGTTATTTAAAATAATTTAGAGTGCAATTATGCTAGGAAAGCACAGCTCAGTTAAAATGCCATTATGGGTCTCATATCATGTACACTTAGCATTCAAGAAAAAATCCTGGTTTTATCTTCCCTTATTGCCAGCCTTGTAAACTTAGCCTGTGATCTGAAGTTTACACCTTTCCAGTTCATACATCATCTGAAATAAAGAATGCGCTTTTAGACTTTTTAAACAATTCTATAAAAATGTGTAAGCCATGAAAGAAGATGTATCTCTGTTCTCAAAGTTCTGCTGACTTTAATAAGAATGAAAAATACTTCAAATGCATCTTACTTTCTATATTCTGCAGTTCTAATTCTGCAGTCACAAAGGGTTAAAAATTGTTTCCATTATTATTTGAGCAAATAGGCTTGAGATCATATTCCACTAGGTTTCAATCGCAGTGGCAGCTACTGGAAACCACTTGTCCCATGTTCATTAGTAGTAAAATTGCTTTCAGTAGTGGTTGAGTGGGGATTAGACCAACTGATGACAATCACCGTTAAATGACAGGTCACTTTCCCAGTACATAACACAGTCCAAACGTCTAGAGGCCCAGGCTGATGAAGGGCTCCTAAGTATGAGTCTTTGCAGCACCCAGAACAAAGGACTCTGAGACAGAGGACCTGGACTGTGAACACTGTATTTACACAGTCCCTGTTCTGAGCTTAAAGACAGAAATTCAAAGGTCTCAATAGGTGTAGGGAGTCTAAAAATCATGCCCACCAATGTGACCTCTCCCATTCTCTTTCCACCCCGTCATCTCCACCTGAGGAATTAGGCACAAGGACACCCAAAAAGCTTAGACAACAGAAAACCATGCAGGCATTCAGCGCAGCTAAGTCAGCAGTGCTTCTGGGTGTACACAGCAGAGTAGGAGACTGTTTAGTAACATTTCACCAGAAAAAGCGGATACATACAGTATCCCAGACAGCTATGCTGCCTGTGCAGAGTTTTCAGTATCACTAAGGCCTCACTTGAAACACCAAAGTGCTTTTGTGGATCCTGACCACAACCTTTTGGAACCAAGACTTCCCACCTGCCTGTTAGCAGAATATTCTACAATCTTCAATGCATGCATCCTCCCAAAACATGAAGGATGCAACTGAGCCCTACGATATGGCCAGAAGAGAAAGCAGTGGATGGAAGAGTATCTTTCAGCAAGCCATGAACCAGCTATATCCAAGATGCATCAGAGTCAGAAGCAGCACATCTGGCAAGCACGGTGTCCCTGCTGAGAGGCAGAGACCAACAGCTGTATATGGATACCACAACACTGCTAAGAAAACAGCACATATCTCTGCACAGATCTGCTCTACACATTACAGAGACACCAGTCGCGTGGAGCTGGGCCAATGCACCCTGCATCATGCTTGGCTATGCGGCACAGAAAGGCCAGTCACTACTCAAGGTCACCTTACTCGTCTACAGAAATTACAGCAAATGTGCAAAACCTAAACTCCTAAAAATGGCATCATTTTCATCTCCCCGCTCCCCTCTGCCCTGATTGTCTTGTTAAAAATGGTCCCATCTCTTTGAAACATAAACACTGTCACCCTCAAAGCATGCATGTTTTCTCAGTAAAAATGAGTCACTTTCTAAGTAAAGGTAAACTTCCCTCAGAAGCTTTGTAAATCACTGCCCTCAGCACCATTTTCATGCAAACCTACAATACCTGTTTTATCAGGGTTTCTCACAAAGCAAAATCTGAGCAGGTGCAAAATCCAGAGAAGGAAAACTGTAAAGTTTTGTGCCTTTTTTAAAAATGGTTTTAGTTTTACCTGGTTCTAAATTGCAGCTCAAGGTACAGAAAAATACGTACTACTACTAGGGGCCTGTCTTTTCCCTGACACACTTTATTCATTGATCCCACGTAATGGAAGCCAGCTTGAAAGACTGGTCTACTTTGCATCCATTTTTCATGTTCACTGGCTCTCAGCATCCCTCCCTGCAGCTGGTGCCTCAGTACAGCTCCAGAGATCTGCCCCCCCATCAAATCCACCCTGAAAGCACCCAAATCTGCTCTCAAGCAAAGAAAAAGAAATGTACCTCCAAATGCCTGAGTGGCTTTCCCCTTCACCCCTCCCTGCAGGTACCCATACTTTGTCCTTTCCAGAGAAGCCTCCAAGTTATAGCCACTATCCTTCTTCCTGGCCTGCCAGTGAAGCCTGACAACACTTTCTCTTAATCACCTGAAGCCGTCAGTCATCATGAGTGACATGCGAACTCACAGCTTGAACGTATTACACCCACAGGAATCCCACCACTGTCTAGGCTACACAGCGACAGCTTCTGACTGAGTGCTCTAAACCAAGCCTGGGCAAAGGGTCTGAGGCAGAATAACACAACAGATGTGCCACCACCAGGTTGGCACTCTCCTGCACCCTATGGCCATCTCACAGCTCCACAGCAATGGCATAAATGAGATTTAGATCACAAGATTGCTGAGGCAGAAACCATATATTTTATTATGTGCAAATTCAAAACACTGTATGACATCTTCATCTTTGTGCTTAAACTAATAGAGAATCTACATCAATGGAGAGAAGTTATGACACAGCTGAGAGACTTATTCGAGCTGGTAGAGGAAGCTATATACAAATGCACAGTTCATCAGACAAGGGACGACCTTCCTACTTCTTGCCCCAGTGCTCAAACTAAATGGTTTAGATGTTGGAAAACACGGTGGGTTCTTCCCTATTATTCTTCCATATATGCAGCTGACAATACAGTCACTGTTGAAAGTGGGAAGCAAAAAATGCCTAAGAAACCAAAAACCCACATTGTTTCAATCGCCTGAATATAAGCCAGAAATACTAGAAAAGGTACAAGAAAGACTTTCCACATTGGAAATCCAGTATGATTACCTAGATGATAATGTTTAACTGACAGAAGAAGGTAAAGTAGTTCTGCAAAAATGTTGAGGATCTTATTCTTATTCTTAGTCCTGGTGCTTAAACAGGATGATCTCTCCATACCGTGCTGCCCTATAGCTCTTCCATGCCAAGCAGGCGTAAACTCTCAGTGCTCTTTGCACTGGGTGTCAAACTCCAGGGAACACAGGCTGAAAGAGAAATGCATCCCCTAGGTTCAATACCCACAAAAGCAACATCAAAGTCTTGCCATTTAGTGTGTGCTCAGATGTTTATCCACGCTCTGCTTAGGCTGGTAAAAAGTATGGATCAGATGCTTAATGTTTTTAACAGCCACCTAACACTAGAATCAATACTGCCAAACACCATGGGCTGTCCCTCACTAATGCTCTTACATCAGTGGTGTCCCTGATTTAACATACTTTTAATGGCTTCCAACATTTGATCTATACACTTCACTTGCCTAAACAGAAAGAAACAAACATCTCTTGACACACTGTACGAAATGCACATGGGCTATGAAACTAGAGAAGAAGCAGAGTATGAACATTGGGGCAGTGGCTGCAGATGACAGTCACGCTCATCACTGGCCTTAGCTCTTTAATTAACAGACAAAATTTCACCATTCCAGCAGGTAAGTAGTAGTGACAGTTAGGAAATGTATGGTGCTCTTGCAGACAGCAGAGAGTGAGGAACAGAGCAAGGAAGAGAGTAACTTTTATGTTATTCCTCCTGTTTAAGGAGTTGTTTGGTGTGCTATAAACATGAGGAGCAAGACGGCTCCTATTTTTCATCTTTGGGACTTGTGCTAAAAAGGCTCAGACTTGTCTTCTTCGGGGCTTGTGCAAAATCCACCCCTCTCGTGTCCTAATGCTGTATTATTTGTGTATACGCACACACGCAAAGATATATAATCTCTGCTCAACAATTTCCAGAAACTAATTCAGCCTTGACAGGGTGGTCTTGCATGCCGATAAATTGCGTAGCCACAACCCATACATAATACACAGAAACGTATCTCCGGATTCTTATGCTTGTGGCCACAGCTCAGTGAAAAGCACTCTCCTCTAAAGGATGACAAACAGCATTCTCACATTTTTTAGAGTTTTGCTCTTATGACTGCATCCTTGCAGCTTATCAGGTGTTTCCATACCTGCGGTCTCCAAGGAAATTCCTTAGCACCTGGTTACAACTGGATTTTAGATTTCACTATGATAGAGACCAGCTCTGCATTTTCACAGGGGCTCTGCCCTCTGCCTTAATAAGCGGCACAGACCTTGCTCTATGAAACAACTCAGAAGGGCAGATGACATTGCATTGCTCTTCCCTGCAGCTTGGCCTACCCATCACCTTATCTTAGCTTAATAATTTTGTTCCAGCCTTACTGTGGCTGCCTTCCATATAAATACATCTTTCTCCTTGCACCTTTGCTTCATGCACTATTCAGACAACATAATATTCCCTGCCCTGTGGAAAATGGGGGGGGACAGGAATGTGGCAGACCCTTGCCTCTAGGAGAACGGTGCATCACTCACAGAAATGCGCATGGGGATTTGTTCTAACTTATTATCATCTGTAACTCAGCTGATACTTCTGTCTCTGATTCTGTCAGCCTAATTTCTTTCCACTACACAGACGCGTGCACATCTACCTCTCCCTCAGGAAAAGAAGAATACGAGAAAGGGGTGTTAGAGAGGAAGAGGAGGAAGGCAGCGCGTGTTTGTTCTGTAATAGCATGAGGAAGGTGTGCGGGGGATGGAGTAGGGCTAGAGCTATCATCCAGTAATCACAGCTCAGGGAGAAAAGCTTGCACTGCAAGGCGTGCAACATCTTTGGAATGTGATTTTTCACTTGATAACCAGATTTTCTTCTATATTCTCTTCCTTTCCCTGTTTTTCTCTTGCCAACCTGTAGCACATGGGAATATTTTCCTTCTATTATTAAAGTGGAGTTTTTTTATCTCCTGTTCTTGCAATGAAAGAAAAAACCTAAACAAACACATTAAAAAAAACTCAAAAAAGAAGAGCACTCTTAAAATCCAGCTAGAGTAGCTCAAGAAAGCAGCTAACAAAAATTGGATCAAATAGGAGACAGAGATGGCAGGCTTCTGGGCTCTCAGCTCTCTTGTGGATTTGCTGTGTGGTCACCTTCTGTAGTAAAAGTCCTAGGGAGAGCTTCCAGCCTACTGCTCTCCAGGCTTTGGAAGTAAGAATTTGGAGTATCTATATTCCTACTTGCATAACATCCCTCACTCATCTTAATGTATGAAAGCCTTTAGGACTCAGTATCAAATGCACTGTGGAGGGAAGTGTACTGTGGCAAAAAGGGGTCTTCAAAGAGTCAGTATAGTGGGCAAGCGTGGAAAACCTGGGAATACGAGGCAACAGCCCTTTACCGTACTTTAGTAATGGTAGGTCAGCCACTATCTCACCAAAGAGTGGGGAAGGAAGAGAAAACCCTGCTGCTGTCCACAAGAATGGCAAACATGGTCTGGTAGTGTGGGGACTGGGCTAGCACTTAGGAAATCTCACCTTATTCCCAGCCATGCCTCTCTTCTCCAGTGAAGCACTGATCACATTACACCACTTCTCTGAAGTTCAATTTCTCCATCTGTAAAATGGGCATGTATTGACCCTCTTTCATAAAGCACAAAGACCCACAGAAAACTGCCAGATAAGTGCTAATTATTGTTAAAAATATGATTCTGTCCTAACTCCTTCAGACACCTGTCCTGGTTTCAGCTGGGATAGAGTTAACTGTCTTCCTAGTAGCTGGTACAGTGCTATGTTTTGAGTTCAGAGCGAAGAATGTTGATAACACTGATGTTTTCAGTTGTTGCTCAGTAGTGTTTAGACTAATGTCAAGGATTTTTCAGCTTCTCATGCCCAGCCAGTGAGAAAGCTGGAGGGGCACAAGAAGTTGGCACAGGACACAGCCAGGGCACCTGACCCAAACTGGCCAACAGGGTATTCCATACCATGTGACGTCCCATCCAGTATAGGAACGGGGAAGTGGGGGCAGGGAGTCGCCGCTCGGGGACTGGCGGGGTGTCGGTCGGTGGGTGGTGAGCAATTGCACTGTGCATCATTTGTACATTCCAATCCTTTCATTATTGCTGTTGTCATTTTATTAGTGTTATCATTATCATTATTAGTTTCTTCTTTTCTGTTCTATTAAACCGTTCTTATCTCAACCCACGGGTTTTGCTTCTTTTCCCGATTTTCTCCCCCATCCCACTGGGTGGGGGGGGAGTGAGTGAGCGGCTGCGTGGTGTTTAGTTGCTGGCTGGGGTTAAACCACGACAACACCCTAGAAGCAGCTTAGAAAATGAACAGCACAATCTCAATAACGATGATCATCCCAACAGCACTAGTATGTTTAGCTCTGTATAAATCAGGCCTGGCAGTCTGATGAGTTGCAAGGAAGGCGATATTATGTCTCAAGAGTAATGGACAAGTGCTGACAGCTCACCAAGGCCTCCTCTGCGCAGACATTAAGCAGCTTTCTGCAAATGCTCGAACTCCCGCGAGAGGCAAGAACAGTGGGGAGGGAGGGAAAGAAAAACATTTTGTAAACTTTTTTCTCAATTTTTTTTTACTTCTGCTGCTGTTCCATCTCCCTCCCCAGCTCCTTTTTATTACAAATTAAATAATTACTGGGCTGTAGCCCAAAACACTGAAGATTTCACATCTTGTTTGGTCTAATTATATCAGCCGGCCTGACAAAATGGTTTCATCAATG
Organism: Harpia harpyja; assembly: GCF_026419915.1. Classification (NCBI taxonomy): domain Eukaryota; kingdom Metazoa; phylum Chordata; class Aves; order Accipitriformes; family Accipitridae; genus Harpia; species Harpia harpyja. The sequence goes on along the minus strand of NC_068942.1, from coordinate 59,120,811 downwards.
GAATTGCCTTGCAAGAGCTCTGGCTAATCAATTCTTTGACACTTAATTAAGAACTCTGCTGGGCTGTGAGGATTCCAGGAAGAGGGGGGAGACACTGGGCAGCAAAGCGTCTGGATACACAATGTAGAGCACAGGTTGTTAAAACTCCTGGCACAAAGGGATCTTCACTTCCCTCACTGTCCCTGCTCATCTTCCAGCTTTAATATTACCTCACACTTTATCTGTCTCTCTAACCACTTGCTTCAGTTGGGGTTTTTTTATTACTTTAATCTCAGCCCTGCCACCAGTAATGGCTTCAAAACCCCTCTAGGGCCTTAGATATACTTTCAGACAGATGTTTCCAAAGCAGGCTGCAGCAGACAGGCTCGAAGCATAACACTTCAAGCTAAAAGTGCATCGGACCTCACACGCTAATCAGACTGAGGTTCAGGAAGCATTTGGAGAGGAGACCTCTGTAGAAAAGTCAGGCTGCCACAGTGAGAGGAACCCCAGAGAGGGTGTACTTCCCCTGGGTCAGCACCCACTCTCCCAGCGAGCACAGTGCCTACAGGTCCCCGCTAGCTGCATGGTAAAGGCTTTCCTTTGAAAAACACTGCTACCAATTGGTGCGCTCTGGGGATCACCCAGCAGTACAAACTGTGATTAGGTCCGTGACAAGCAGATAGCTGCATTTCTTTTGAATGACCAGTGCACGCAATTCAGAGTTTATGTTGGTTTTCATGGTTATACTGACTTTCAGCTGGCTAAGGGAGGACAGATGATGTTCAGTCCAGCATAAAGTTCGAAAAGAACAAACAGATAGTATCTGATCTAGCATAAATATTGCCATTCACTGCAAAGTTAACCCACTAACATTTTTTTTAATAGCTCTGTACCACCAATGTAAGTTTAACCTGGATCAGTACATTGTATCATTTGGTGGCAGTGTGTTTTGATGTGGCCCCAGAGCAGAAATTAAAACCTGTGAGCTACTTAAAAAGTGTATCATTCAAGAAAGGGAAGTAGCATTTATAAGAACCCCCCCCCCCCCCCCCAAAAAAAAACCCCAAACCACCAAACAAACAAAAAAACAAACCCAAAACCAAACAAAAATACCCCACAAAACCAAAACACAACAAACCAGTAAAAACAAATCAGAAAAAAAATTTGGAATCTGCAGGGTAAAAGCTAGTTTATCAGTGTTTAAAGAAAACACATGTCAATTGCACCCAATGTCATTTCAGGTGCTAAAGCCACATCATGAAGCTACCTATGCAGCCCCTGCTTGCTGCTCCCCTCATAGAAAGCCAGAGGTTAGCAATACCAGAGGTAAAGAAGGGATAAGATACTCTTAGCTTGACCATACACTAGCCAGATTCTTATTAAAATGCCTGGCTACGCTGCAGATTCAGAGCTTCAAGTTCAGTTCCAGTAGTGGCAAAGACTGATTAAGAGTTGGAAGGCCAAATGCTTTATTGCAAAGAAAGTAGCCAGTGACAGGCTCCTTCACAACACTAACACATTCAGAGCTGTGATGCAGAGGACCCTGTGAGCAGTTAATACCTTTCCATTCTAAACTCCCCAAATTTTGCAGGGTAACTCAGGGGCTTTGGATGAAAGACAAGCCTTAACCAGCCTTAACCTTTTGAAATTTAGGATTCAAACTTGAAAATTGCCTTTAAGGTTCATCCAATAATCAGATACTTATCAGGAAAGGAATCAGCCGAGGGTGTAACAGGAAATGACAAAGTGCATTTTACACACGTTTTCTCTACACCTGAAAGACATTAGCTAGTAACTATAAACTCCTCTATTTCTTGGGTCCATTCCTGGTTTGGAAAGCCACAAGAGTCCAAACAGAACCAAAAGAACATTAAAAAAAATAATCCAATTGTTAGGTGCAACATGTCTAACTTTTATTATTGCTAGACGGCAAGACTGGCACACATGTGGGAGACTCCCTGAATCCACAGTCCCAAATGGGAAAGCAAATTGGTAACAGTGGTAGATTCAATATATACACTCAAGTTTTGGCCACCCTGAAAGACTGTGGGAAAGCCAGGCACGCTGTGCACAACTAAAAGTGGAAGAAAGCAAGCAGGCATCTTACTTTAGTTCTCAGCTTCTGAGAAGGTTAACCTCATCTAAGCAGCATCAAGAAAAGGGCGCCTAATTTTCTCTCTGTCAGCTTTTGCCACTGTCCTTCTCCCAATGATAACATTGTCAGTGAAAGAACTTTTCCCTTTGCAGTTCCTGCCATTGGGATATACTTCTCCGTACCCCTTCTCTCAATACTGTTAAGCTTTCAAATTCTTTTTTCCCCCCAAGAAAGGACTCACCCCTACACCTCTTCACTAATTTTCCACTTCTCTGAAAACAAGAGTTGCTGTCTTCAGTGTCATTGGTGAAGGTGTATCAATTTACACAGTGGAAAACTTTGCTTATACTAGACAATAAACAATAAAAATTATGCAAATAATAATGGACAAGTTCTTTTATTCACTGCTAAAGCATATCTGAGTTTGTAGCTTGCAGCAAACAGTGACTTTTGAGAAGAACTAGCTGACTATCTGGATCAGCTGGTACTAAAAAAAGAACACAGCAGAGCAAACAGAACATGAGGCTAGTGAAAAATGAAAATTGGGAATTAATTAGGAACAGAATGAAAAAGACTGAAAAACTACCTTTATAAAGCTCTGCATTGACTCCGGTCTTTCGGTGTTGACTGACTGTCAGGAAGTTAATATTTTGCTGTAAGAAATGTGCAAATCTTTCATATTTGTAATTTTTTTTTTTGGTGGTGGTGGGTAAAAAAAAAAAAAAAAAGGAGAAAAAGGTCCATTTGCTTCTTCCCAGAGAATATGATTTCAAATTTCAATTAAAATGAAATGAGCAGCACGATTATCGCTATAGAGCAGGCGCCTGGTAGCAGCAATAGGCCTCTTTCACTGCCATGGCAACCGGTCCTCATTGTCACGGCTACCTTGGCACTACATGTAATTGTCGACGTGTGAGCCTGACTGATAATACACAATCAATACCCCATATGCAGCAAACATCATTTTCAGTCTGAGGGAAAGAAAAAAAAGGGGGGGGGGGGTAATGCTTGCAAAAGAGAAAGAAAGAAGGAAAGAGAAACAGGGAAAGTGAGAAAACCAGAGAGTGGGAGTGAGGAAGAAGGGAGACCTAACTCCAAAACACCTTTAACAATCAAGCATGCTGCTTTTTTTCTATAAAGCAGATAGCTGGAAAAATCCCACCAGCACACATGAACACCTGCTAAGTTCTTCTAATAATATATTAACTAATTGTTTATGCCAACATCATTAAAGCATTATCCAAACACCACATCAACCAAGAGAATGCTTTTGTATATAATCAACAGTAATTTTGATAATGCCAAATTCTCAGGAAAGAGCTGGCACTTACAGTCCAGAGCAGGAAGCTGATTTTTGTATATGGATCATTAGATTTTTGTCTGACTGAGTATAAAAACAAAACAAAAAAAGCCCAGGGAATGAACAGATCATGTAGTGAAAAGGGGAGCTTAGTCGTCAAACACAGAGCAGAAAGTGAACTGTGATATCAGAGTGGAGACAGGTGCAGGAGGATAAATGGAGAAATAAAAAGTCTGCTCAGTATTAACACTCTAATGCTTTGGTCACCTTATGTTCTTCTCTGAACACTGTGTCCTTTTACCTAATGTTTGCATGCTGTGCAGTGCAATCAAGTCCCATAACTAGTGTAACACAAATGTGAATGCAAATGGAGAATAAGAAAGGACACACAGAAGAGTATAAAGAGAGAAGTGGAGGGAAAGAAATGAAAAGAACAGTGCAGAAAGAAAGGGAAAAAAGTGAAGGAGAAAGCTTGACACTATTTTTTATAGGTGTGGGGCCCAAACTAGAGGTATGTTGACTTCAGTGTGAGCGACCTGCATGCTATACCTGTGTAGACAGGCAAGATGCAGCATGTAAGACTATCAGCTGGTACGAGTTGGTTATGTTGATAAGGTCCCCAGCAGCTAGAAATGTGGCCATGCAGCACCAGCCGTTCTTCTCCAGGGGACAGGCCAATAAGCAATGCTATGGAGATTTCAGGTCAAGCTGGAGTAAAATCCCTATGAGCTGGCACGAAGTCAGTGTCTTGAGGTTTAAGGTATTTTATTCCCTCAAAAGTCTCTAAGGATAAGCATCAGCAAACTGTGGACTCACCTGAAAAAGTGAGGGAATGGTAAGGGAATGGGATCCTTGTAGATACTGAAACAGTGAGCTCAAAAACTCCTTAATGTAATCTAAGTACTCCACCAGGAAAAGCTGCAGACTCACACAGTCGTGTGGAGGTGAGATGCTGGCATCTCAGACCCCTGCACACCTCTGAATTGTAGTAGGTGGTGTCAGCAGGGCTGAAGATAGTTAAGAAAAATGTCCATGTACCTGTTCAGAATGGCACAGAGAGGAAGTGGTCCATGTTCTCAAACCATCTTCTTCCAGATCTTTTTATTTTCTTTAGTAGTTTTACCTATTGCCATGAGAAACTCAAAAGATGTTTTGCAGGTATACATGAACAACTTTTGGGTTTCATAGCACAGTGCAGGGGCAGCTGATTGTACAACATGACACTGATAAGCTTAGCGTAGTAATAGTGAATGCACAATAGGAATGTCTTCCTAAATCCCATAAGAGATAATTGTCTGTAATTAATTAGCTACATCAGAGACAGAAAAGAAATTCTTAGCTAGCTTGGATGAGCACGGGCAGACGCAAATCACCCTATTTTATGGTCTACCATTTCTTAGATACCAGCATTGCTGAATCTGGGCAGGTACCTTTGTTTTAGACCGGTGTCTTTTCACTGGTGTGCTTCTCTGAGATACCACATGGGTAATGCTAATTAAAAAGAGCACATTGTGCATTCAAGTATCCAATATAGAAGTAAAAATGTGTTCCTGAATGAGTCAGTTTAAACAAAGTTTCCAGCTCGCGCACCCAGCTACACAATGCAGTTGCTGCTGAAAGTTCAGCTTTCCTAAATAAACAATTCTAATTACACTGCCAGCATAACTCCTAACTGCAACATCAATCACTTCTTGCATGAAGGGTTAAGCGTATCATACAGATAAGCCAAGTCCATGAAGAATCCTGCGTTAGTACTGTAGCAATGTACTTTGCACTCCCATATCACCAATCAAGGCAATTCCCATAAAGCAGATCAAGGGACAGTTACCTGAAGCAGCTTTAGCTCTTCCCTTCGTAATCCAAATCTGAGAGAAAAATAATGAAGGATATGAGTCTGACCACGCCTTATCTAAAGACCAGCATGGTCACATATCATATAGCCCTGAATCTTTTATGTGCCTTCAAACTCTCTGGCTCTTCTGAAACCAAACAATAGCATCTTCCTAAAACTTGTACTCACTCTGGGAAGATTAACTGTAACTTGCACCTTTATTTGTCAAATTCACACTGCATAATAGATAGGATAATTGGGCCCCAGTTGTCTAACATTTATGGAACAAACCTCTGATAACAACAGATTGATTGACAGCTCCACTTGTAGAACACAAACACAAAGTCTTTTGGATTGTAATGTTCTAAACGTTAATGCTAGAGGTTGAAAAGGAAAATTAAACAATAATAAAGGACATACCTGCAACAAATGCAATGTCAGAAATTCCCTGGGGTTTCACTGAGGTCTGATAGCATTGTTCTAAAATAAAACTTGAAGACACCATAAAGTTCTAGTTTTACTAACACTCCCCCAGGCTTGCCAGGGATGCTTCATCATTTCCCAGTATCTCAAGAACTACTTTCCACACACTTAGAAAGCTTTCATTTTATTTTTTCTTCATGGACTTGGGCTTCATCTTACCTTCTGCCTCTGCTCCTGACCAGTCCTACTCAATCACACACACTCTGAAAATGAATATAAACCCCTAGCAGACAAAGCCAGCATTCTGTTCAGTTTTGGCTCTTTGTCAAATTAGCTGATCTATTCTGACTTTCAAGTTCTGTTTGAGACAATGTGTCAGGAGAAGTAATCAAAACCATTTTTGTTTACTGCATTCTTTTTAGCAATTGCAGCCTTTTATCATTTTTCTAAAGACAAATTATTTACAAAGTCTAATTTGTGCTATAATTAGAAGGAAGAAAGAAATGAAACAGCCGCTCTTTTCCTCCTAAAACAACGTTAAGAATATCCATTGAGTATATTACATAAACTCAGAATACACAGGTAATTACATAATGTGACCTTGTAGCCACTAAAGTTTGCAGATGTAGAGGCCTCCCCTGAACAGCTCATTGCAGGACAAAAGCCTGACATACTAGAAAACATCCTCTGCCCTGAGAAATATGTATGTATTGCTTCTGGTACTTGTACCAGGACATGCTGAAGAACACAAAACTCCCTCTTCGCGTATTTTTCAAATATTAGAAAAAAAATGTGAAAAGAAGATCTGCAAATACGGCCACCTTCCATAAATCAAAACTAAACTCACTTCTGAGCCCTGGTAATGGGTGGGATGTGTATACACAGGACAGACGGACACTACAGCTTGAGAGAACAGAGCGCAAAAGGAACAGCAATCTGACTGAAACACTAAAACCCTTTCTGTGAATGACTCCAAATTCCTGAGTCTAAAATGAGATCCAATCCCCTAATCACAACATTTACAGCTGCCTATTTATTATTTGCGCTACATCAGGTAAGTAGCGGAACAGCCACACAATGGAAAGTCAAGTTCCCTATAGCACAGAGAGAATATTTTGCCACTAACATGCACAGCTAATAGCAAAGCTCCAGAAAACCTGAGAGGCCAACAAATCTCAAAAAACATTTTCTATTAAAAAGCCTATCTCTTCCAAAGTGATCTCGCAGGCAGTCCATCCAAGCTGGCATGAGCAAAACCCACTTGATAGGGAACCTGGGCCAGTGGGTGAGTAAGTTTGGCCTCCCTGGGCATATTTGTGCCTCATAACCCTGACCCTGTCCTTCCAGCTTTGGGTGACTCTGGCATCCACTGGAAGTAGTGATTTTAAGTCAATGTTACAGCTCAAGGTGCTTGTAGACAAGGCTACGAGTGATTGCAGGGGCTGTTTGACAAAACATGCCTGATGGTTGGAAAGGCAAGCTTGCAGAAAACAGCCTGCTACGATAAACTTCTATGAGCCTTTGAAGGGGACGTAATGCAAAGACTGTAGTGGGGAAAGATAGAAAAAGGGAAAGGAAACAATTCCAGGTTGTGCAATTAGGAAGAAAAAGACACAAAGGAACACGCAGGAGGAATGTCGAGATGCATTTCTGTTTGGCAACGAATCCCCTGGAACAGCCTCCACAGAGTGATGGTGGAATTTGTGTTGCTTTAGTCATTTATAATTAGACTGGATATATCACTGGTGAATGCGACATAAAGAACAAACTTGCAGCAAATACCAAGGGAAGGACTAGATGGCACAGGTGTTTGCTGTTTCCTGTGTCTAAGGCACCTTTCACTTCATCCTTAAGTGTTTTCTAGTTTTTCTGTATAAGCCTGTTAATCCCACTATCCTGGCAAAATTCCAACTTAGTAATTAGTTTCTGCCTACCTTAAATTTCTTTTCATGGCTTTGATTTGTTATAGCATTATCGTATCTCCTCTTAAGTGAAGTATAATATTGTGCTGCTATGTTCCACTCCAGAAGTAGTTGGTAATACACACAGAAGGGGAATGTGGTGGCTGTTTAAAAGAGCTCAGCAAACATGAAAATGTATCACAGCAAGCGGAGGAGGAGATCACAGCCAATACAAATCTGCTGCAGAAACTAAGCAGAAAATAGCTCCTCAAATTGGAACTAGACCAGAACCCTGGATTTAACATATCTACAATTGTAAAAACTGACAGAAGATCTTTACAAACACCAACACTCAAGAAACAGGCCTATGCTTTATCCCAAAAGGGCAGTAGAATCAGTACCACTTCAAGGCGCAAAAGACCATCTACCAACTCATCCCCATTACTTCCTGCAAAAACCTGTTTCTTGGAGGTTTTTTTGGAGATCTTCTCTTCAAGCCCTAACTAACCCTATGCGAAACCTGGTGAGATCACAGCACAAGGCAGTGAGGCCACAGGAAGTCAACTGATTTCTTTTGTAGACAACCCTCCTGTCCTGTTTTTTAGCACATAGCTCAGTCTTGGAAATCTATGAAAAAGTAAAAACCCCACAGGCCACACTTGAAAAGCAACAACAAACATAAAAGTAAGATGAATAAGGTGTTGGGTTCTTTTCCTCTCCGCTCGTTTGTTCTGCAAAAACTTGGCAATTTTAGTTCCTAGTTGGTTTGATTTTTTTCCTCCTCTTAAAAATGCACCCACTCTGAAAAGTACACAAGACTGCTTACTTTTAAAATGCAAATGTTCAAGAAAAACACATACTAGAAAAGGGATTACCATTTCTTCCCTCTGTTCTTCCCAATGAAATAAGTTGCATGTATACCACATGCAAAAGTAATCCCCCAGAAACTACATACTAGGATCTCAGGAGACGTGGAAGAAGAACTAGAGATGACAGTATTTTCTGACATTCATTACAATTATTGTTCACTTTTTGAAGAGGAACGTCGATACTGAAGAAATATGAAAGCAATTTTTTTTTAACTGCAAAGCAAAAATAAATAAATAACTGCATTAGTTAAATCCATTCTCGCATCTTGAGAGGTTATTTATTTTCTCTGAGGGCTGATAAAAGTTCCCGATGACATGCTTTCTAATTTTAAAATCGCTCTCACTTCACAGTTTTGAAAAAGCTGATGTCAGGGAGTGAGTGGGTGGGTCTGTTTTAAGTGTGATTCACACATTAGATTCTCTTATCAGCTCATGCATATTCAGAAGTGCTATCCACAAGCTGTGGGGTTCATGAGTTTGACCAGGAAAGGGTCATTTGGAAGGAGATAATTAAGACAGGGAAAAGAAAAAGAGGAAAGTTGTTACACCATCTTTTCTTCATGTGTCAGGCATGCAAAAGAACTGGCCCTATCTATGCCACAACAGAATACATCCCACCTGCAAAGGGGCTCTCCCTGTCCTTAGCTCTGCTTCTTCCCACCATCTTGTGACTCTCCATAATGCAGAAGTAAATCCAAGTCTGTCATGATCTCTCCCATAAATGGAGCCATGTTTTCAATATGCCTGGGACTGGTGTACAAGAACTAGCTCCCAAGCCAAGGCTGATTTGCAGTGTAGTATTGGTGTAAGGCTTGTGTTTATGAGGCAGCCTGAAATAACACGCTGCCCTGCTAAGATGCCATCTCTTCTGTACACATTTTTAAATACTAGCTGCTCCTACTGTGGATCTGATCAGGATAGCTCCTCCCCAAAGTAAATCCTTCTGAGAGCAAGAAAAAAATGTTCCTTAGATCTTAGTTACAGCACAGGGATAGGAACTTTTCAAATATCTGAGACGAGATACATCTAAATGATGATGTCAGCTGCCTAGGTGAAACTCTGATGTCAAGCCACTAAACTCTTATCACAACTTGTCCTATTTCTCAGATCATCAGACTAGCTAGTAGAACTACATCTTTCTTCAAAGTCCTTTGCTAGAGAGAAGTGCTTTCTCTCTTCTCCCTCTGACTGTGACACATTTACTGGTATAGAAGAGGGTGTTACGGAATGACGAGATGGCAAGCCTGTGCTATCACCTTGGTAGAAAAACAAGGTTCACCCATGACAGCTATACAAGAAGACTCTGTATGATGGCTGCTGGACACAGACATGCCCTGAGGCACAATCTGACGCTCTCATTCCCTGTATGACTAACATAACCCACAACGAACAGCCTCATCACAAAGTCTCTGCAAATCCTGCCTTAGCCTAAAGCAGCTGGAAAAGGTTCTGTTGACTGCAATGCACATACTTTGGTTCTCAGAAGTTAGCAAGCAGAGCTGAGGTGGGGGAGGTAGGAAGAAGGCTGGGTGGTAGGGAGGGAACGTATATGATACAGACACACACAACACTGTAATTAGGGGTAATTTCAGAAGCATTTACCTGTGTTTCAGTGTCTGACAACTTTTCACTTGTGAATGCTGCAAATGCCTCAGCTCTACAGACTGATCTTGTTTTTATGTTGCTGGTATGGGAGGAGCAGAAAAATGAGTCGTTCTCTGAATTAATTACCTCCTCTGATTTGAGCAACATGCACTGAAATACAGTTTAACTCTTGCTCAGAAGGATTTCAGTGCCTACACTAAAACAGAACTGCAATGGAGCCATGCCTAATGTCTACATACACAGAGCTACTGTAGAGGCTCTCCTACCTGCAGAGCATAACCAAGGAGGAATGCTACCATACGGAAAACTCAGTGTTTTTGAAGGACTACACTGAAACCCTAACTTCACCTAATATGACCTCTAGCTAACAAAGAAGTTAACATAAACGTCCCCTTTGTTCAGTCACCACCCTAAAAGCTGCCGCTTGATTTCCATTTCCTGTTGCTGTAAATATGAGGTTCCCCATCCCTTTAGTTGAAAAGTATTATGATGGGATTAAAACAGAGCTGCAAGTCAGAAGACTCAAATCATATCCCTAATTCTACAAGTGGATCAGTTTTGGGCATATTACATCACTTCTTTCCATGCCTGTTTTCCTGCTCCTTATAGCAGTAGCAGCATCTTCCATCTTTATCAAGTGCTCTGAAAGCTGGGACTCAAAGATATCTGAATAATGAGTACTTTGGAGAAGTCCAGAATTAAAAAGTTGTCAGAAAAATGGTGTTTTAATGGAATCCTAAAGATCAGGTCAAACAACCAGTACTTGCCACACTTTTTTATTTACTTATTTTTTAAATTGGCTTAACAATTGTGCTGCAGGTCCTGACCCACAATGTCAGTCTCTGTTGTGTCCAGGTATGTGACACATCAGACTATGTCAGATTGCACATAATATTGCATGGTATGAAAACAAAATACTCCGTCCTGAGTTGGTGGTGGCGATGGGACCAAAAAAAGGGAAATTAAAGTTGACAATTATTTTCTCTCACTTAAAATATCATTGCAGTTTATTTTATCCATCATTTTACCTTAAATATGGAAAATATTTCCAGAGTTTATAGCAGAGAATGACTGAAAGCATCAAGGACAACTACACAAACTTTGGACAGCCGATACAATTGATTTTCTCAAACACTTCTGTCCTGACCTTCAGGTCCCCAGATAGTTGAGGCCTAGGCACTACAATAATATTGCCACCCTCTTCAGAACTCATCCCCTTCCTTCCTCTACCCATAGCAATTATTCCACAAGATCACTCAACAGCTCCATCAATGGAGCTGTGCTGAATCTTGTGTTCTCCTAGTCTTTCAAGACTTGGAGAAGTGCCCTCTGGGGCTGGAATCTATACCCGAGGAGTCTGAGACCACTAGATTCTTTTACTCCATTATGGACAGGATTTGACCCCATACCTACAGAGCTGAAAAATTTGTAACTCATCTATGCTTACTGTTTTAATATAGTCTAAATCTCTTTTACCAGTCCATTTTCTTTCTTGCTTTCACTGTGCAAAATGAGGATTTTCTGAGAAGGCCAGAGTGTGGCCACTACAACATGAGAATACCTGCTTCCTGACAGGGTGGCATATAGGTCTTGTTCACACGTATATGCTGTTTTCTTTATTTCACTTTTGAATGTGATTTTCCACTCCTTCCATTTTTTCTCAGAGCAGCAGAGAGCAGTATGTAGCTGAACTAAACTTCCTGTAGCTCATAAATGCTCTGTGTGAACGAGCCTTGAAGTAATGACTGGGTAGAACTAAGAACAGTTATGACCTCCATCTCTGTATTCAAAAGCAGCAAAATCTTTCTGTAACAGAGCTAATCTGTCATTGACAGCAGAAGGTACCACAATCAGCTGAGAAAACACCGAACAGATTCTGCTGAACTGCATGGTAGCAGCAATTAACTTTGGGTTATCATGTATCCGCCTCTGAGAAACAGCATGGCTGTGTCCCATGCTAGTATCAGACTGACTGGAAGATCCTTTAGCACCACACTTACATCAGCAACCCTGATTAGGTGGCTCCCTCTCACTCACTACACAGTGCTATCCCTTTGGGACACAGGGTTGCCCACACTCCCACAACATTGTGTCAATCCTATCCCAGCATTAAATGAACAGTCATGACAATGGGCAGAGCAGAACATAGAAAATGATGATGCTGGTCAGTGTCTGACAGTGAATTGTAAGCAAGGAGAGTTTACTGGAAAGAGGATGCAAAATTCAGGATGGGCTCTTTCCTATTGAGCTAAATCAAGAAATGACATAAGTTTTTGATACAACTTGAACTAAAACATGCAAGATGAGAAAGAAATAGGAAGGGACGTATCATTAGTATTTTGTGTTCACCTTCACTTCCATGGATTGACTTGACTGCTGGTGGTGGACAAAATACCATAGCAGCTGCTCCTTTTTCACTGAAAAATATTAATGATTGAAAAAATCCTTCCTGTCATTAACCCTTCCTGTCAGAGCAAAGCAGATCCTGCAGAGCATATCTGTATCATAATACAGCTCAGTTGCTGCAGAGCTAGGGGCTGGGTTCAGGGTAAACATGCACAGGACTTCCATAGGAGCTTCTGTCAAAGACTGGAAACATAATTGACCCTAACAAACCAAAAATATTTGATAAAAGTATCAGATCATCAGGTCTGGGAACAACAAGATCAGCCATACCTCCCCCAAGCCCAAATACAGATCCACTAGGCAGACAAAGCTACTCAACATAAAAAAGAGGGGAGGACCAGGAATTCATACTGTATTTGCAGGGCCTAGCGGCCCTCCTCAGAAGGTGATTCAGGATGAGCAGCTGAAGTCAGTGCTCTAAAACTCTGTGACGGATCTCATTTCTTTTCACAGACTGTACAGTGATTCCTGCCTTACAGTTTAGTTACTCAAAATTAGGTTGCATGAATACCTTCTAAAATGCTTATGAATCAATCTCAGGCCCAACTTTCTCTGTGAGGAAAAGACCAACAAAAACAGTAAACGCTATTCAGTCTTCCCTGACTGACAGTTAATAATCAGTCCCATGCCAGCAATTGTCCTCCTGCGTAGTCTTCTCTTATCTTACAGGTATATCCATATAACAGCCCCATAAACCTACCAAATGTCTCCTTACTGGAAACAGGCTACTATCTCCAGGAGGCTGACTCTGCTCCACTGACTCCTCCAGCCCTACAGAGAGCTCTCACAAAGCATGCCCTTGGAGAACTGGCATCCTACGTAAAATCCTGGGGACAAACAAGCAGTGAACGCAAAGGCAGTAGCTCAATGTCTCTGATACCGCAGCGAGCATTATAGCCTCTTGCTGCTCCCTGTTTGGAATCGAAACGACCATTTGTAAATCATTTTTAATTGTCATGTTAAAGAGCACTGAGTGCAGCAATGAGAGAGCTCATGGTGTTGGAGGCCTGACACTGCCATCAGGCACGGATCAGCAAGCAGGATAATAGGAGGAAAAGCTGCAGGGTTACATAAGCAGGCGCAGGCAGGCAAGTGGGAGCATCAGAGAGGAGGGCAAGTGCATGCCCTCACCCTGCTCCTTTCTGGGGAGCAACTCATGTGAACTCAGTGGCAGCACAACCTCTTATGTCATGGATTAATTTGGTCCATTGCAAAGGCATACAACTCAAAATCCTTGGGGGATTTTTCACAATGGCCATGTTATTTGTAAATTTTCTCTTTTTTAGCAACAGGAAGTGGCTGCTTCAGTTCCTAATAGCTCATCCCTACCTTGACTAGAAAGGAACAAGAGAGGGGTTGCTGCTAAGGTTCAGAGGGCTCTGACTAGCTATTCACGCTTTTGGTATTACGCCTTTCAATCAGCTCTTAATTGAAATGGTTCCTAGAAAATCTCACCAAGCCAGGGATCTTCTTTCCAGAAGGCATGGTTCTCCAGGAAAAGAGACATAAAATCAGAGAGGCTCAGTCACTCTGGAAGTATCTGTATTGGCTTTGTGTGGCAAGGCTTTGGTAGCTGGGGGGGGGCTACAGGGGTGGCTTCTGTAAGAAGCTGCTGGAAGCTTCCCCTGTGTTCAAGAGAGCCAATACCAGCCGGCTCTAAGATGGACCTGCCGCCAGCCAAGGCCAAGCCAATCAGCGATAGTGGTAGCACCTCTGTGATAACATTTTTGAGAAGGGGAAAAAAAGTTGGGACAGACGGAAACGGCAGCCAGAGAGAGGAGTGAGAACATGTGAGAGAAACAACCCTGCAGACACCAAGGTCAGTGAAGAAGGAGGGGGAGGAGATGCTCCAGGCGCCGGAGCAGAGATTCCCCTGCAGCCCATGGGGAAAGACCATGGTGAGGCAGGCTGTCCCCCTGCAGCCCAGGCAGGTCCACGGTGGAGCAGATATCCACCTGCAGCCCATGGAGGACCCCACGCCGGAGCAGGTGGGTTCCTGAAGGAGGCTGTGACCCCGTGGGAACCCCGCGCTGGAGCAGGCTCCTGGCAGGACCTGCGGATCTCTGGAGAGAGGAGCCCACGGAGCAGGTTTTCTGGCAGGACTTGTGACCCCGTGGGGGACCCACGCTGGAGCAGTGTGCTCCTGAAGGACTGCACGCCATGGAAAGGACCCACACTGGAGCAGTTTGTGAAGAACTGCAGCCCGTGGGAAGGACCCACATTGGAGAAGTTCATGGAGGACTGTCTCCCGTGGGAGGGACCCCACGCTGGAGCAGGGGAAGAGTGTGATGAGTCCTTCCCCTGAGGAGGATGAAGCGGCAGAAAATAACGTGTGATGAACTGACCATAAACCCCATTCCCTGTCCCCCTGTGCCGCTGGGGGGGGTTGTTAGAGAATCCGGGAGTGAAGTTGTGCCCAGGAAGAAGAGAGAGGTGGAGGGAAGGTGTTTTGAGATTTGGTTTTATTTCTCATTACCCTACTCTGGTTGATTGGTAATAAATTGAGTTAGTTTTCCCCAAGTTGGGTCTGTTTTGCCCATGACGGTAATTGGTGAGTGATCTCTCCTGTCCTTATCTCGACCCACAAGCCCTTTGTGATATTTTCTCTCCCCTGTCCAGCTGAGGAGGGGGAGTGATAGAACAGCTTTGGTGGGCACCTGGCATCCAGCCAGGGTCAACCCACCACAGTATCTTTTCAGCAAGTCCTATATTAAGTGGAGGAAGACCTTTTTATGTTGATCTAGAAGCATGGGTTCCGTTGCATCCCATTAACTTGTCTGTCTCCAGGTACTTGTGAAACACCAAACATAGGTTTGGATCCTGTATATACAAAGTAATACTACATAGTAATGGGTGTTCATTGACCTGCACATGCTGGTCACAACTATTATTTGCTATTAAGGACTCCACAGCACTTTAAACCAAGGTGCCTTCAACTGAGTTCCAGAGGACAAATGTCCTCAAACTCCTTGTTCACCTCTCTGATCACTAGACTACTGGGGAGCATTCCAAAGCAAGCGCTGAAAGCAAGGATCCACCCTGCCTTCACCACAGAGTAGCCAGACTACTGTAGTAAGAAGTCCTGGGTGCATCATCTCAGTAGGTATAATCATTATGCGAAACAGCAGGTAGCAGGAGAAAGGCACAGAAAAGGGTTCTGCTTCACTGAGGATTCTTATTACTGCTTAAATACAGAAGATTAGATTTTCTTTCATTACTGCTCCCCAGGAGTCCATGGGCCTTGCAGCTCTAGGATGTTTTGCAATCTGACATAAGGGACACCTGTTCATCTGCAGCACATGGATTTGCTTGGCAAACACGCTCTGGTTCTATTGTGAGCAGCAGAAGAGCTATGCTTAGCACAGTCTGAGGATGGAAGGCAGAAATGGCTAACTGCTGCCCTTCAGTCTCCAAGAAGCTGGTTTGAGTGCTGTTATCCTATTTATAGTTTCAAAGAGCTATCCTTGAAATTAGGAGTAAGAAGTTGAGAACAGTCATAACCATGTCGACCTCTTCTACAGCAGCACTAACATGTTGCATCATTTTTGCCAGCCAGAAATTAGCATTATGACAACTGTATTTCATGATAAATAAATACACTAAATACATACCAACTTTATATTATGAAAGCAGCAGACAAATGCTCCAGAACTTGGTTCATTATGTTTAAGAACAAGTCCAATGCAATGCTGATCAGGAGAGAATCAGGCTCATCTTTTCTGATATTCCTGCCAAAACTTTCCCAGCCGTAGGGAACAGAGCTGATGCACAGTAACAAACACAGCCAGTTCCCTATGTCCATGCATGATTTCAGTGGCCTGGTGAAAGGAGTTCCTCTATATGTCAGGGGAACTCTTACAGAAGCTTTGAATACTTGGCTTTACCCCTTCCTCCTCCCTTTAAGTCCTGTGGTTGCCCCCATGCTCTCTCATCTAAACAATAACCAAAGTGGTGAGAAATTCAAGTGTTGATTTGGATGAAAAAGGATTGGCTGTAGTTTTCATCTGAGCTCAAAATGATTTTTTTAAGGATTCAAAAATATTTTTTGGAGTTTGGTTCTTTTCAGTGCCATGGCACTATGTAGTTCCTTACTCTCCACAGGGGGTAAACTGAAAGGGGATGAGATAATAAGATTAAAATCACCAGAACTGTTAAGAAAATCTGTCCCAGTGGCAGAGCTGACAGAGCCCACAGGGAGACAGGTAAGAATGAGGAGGCTGTGACAGGTGTGGGTTGTCCCCACACAGTTCTGCAAAACATTGACACTGAAGTATACAGGTGGCAAGTGTTAGCTTTGTGAATTACTTCACTTCTGATCTCATTAGCAGGAATATCTAATTGTTTTTAGGCTAAAAGCAAAAACCTGGGAATAACACTACCTACTCTGACAATATACCAAAACAAGAATAGTAGGAAATCTTACACAAATACGCAGAGAACCTTTTCTCTTACTGCCAGTCCCAGTTCTAAAAATCAAGTAAATGGACAGTCCTGACAGATAAGCTTTGGTAAATTTAACTCAAGCAGTTTAAGACATTACTATCCACACCTGTCTATCCCACCATTTCACTGGAGTGGACCGCCCTCAGAAGTAAATCAACAAAATGGGAAGTTTGTCCATGCCTTACTTGCTTCAGGTCACAGTCCTAACCAGCACCTTAGCACAAACCCATCTTCTCCGATAGCTTCACCTGAGTTGTTAGACTGTTGAATTAGTTGTGAAAGTGCAGACACTCCACTCATTCTTCCACTCCACTGACAAAAATGATAACCATATGTACTGGTATAGAGTCCACAACTGAGAAATATAAAGTTCAATACACCTACATCTGCCATAGTCTACCTATGAATGCCCTAGGATCATTCAGGCTATCCCGTCTTCGACATTTTACTCTATTCAATTCAAGGTCTTGCTGCAAAACTAGGGTGTGCAAATATATCAGGCCACTGAGCAATTCAATCGATTTGTCTGCCTGCCTTCCTTTCTGAACTGCAATTCTTTTGACATGAACTGCCTGTAAAGCCACTAACAATCTCTTTCCATCCAACCAGTTCCCTCTGGAATTGGTGAAGAAGCTTCTTTCTACTGGTGCTGCCCTTTCATGGAGAAGCAACATTTCACCAAGCAGCACAGTATGAAAGCTACATGAATGGTATTGCTTTCAAGCACATTCAGTTTTGTGACTGCTGCTCTAAGGTGAAGATAAACTAAATACATAGAATAAAATGCAGAAGAGAGGAGCACAAATCAATCCCCCAAAAGGATTAACTACACAAGACAGAAAACAAAGGGAGGCTCAAGATACTCTTCAACACACAATTTTTTAAAAACTTAGAAAATTTGTTTCTTGGCTACCTTGATTTTATGTAGGAACTCAGGGGCTGGAGGTAGTGAATTTATGCTTTGGGGGAAAAGGGAACGTTACCCCTCCCATTTGCAGTTTTCTTCAGTTCATTAAATGAAAGAAATTGATTTGGCGAAGGTAATTTCATAATTAAAAAGCTTATCATGGCTTTCTCTAATGAGCTAAGCAAACAGACAGTAATTCAGTGACAATATTTACATAGTGCACACTGGGGGACGTTTGTTTAGAAAATTAAATAATAGAAGAAAATGGGAGGACGAGAGAAGGAAAAGTAAGCAAAGGAGAAGAGGTCAATTCTAGATCCAAGTTCATCCTAGGATGTTGGTTCTCTGATGACTTGTTCCTGTTCCCTTTGCATCACAGCAGCAAAAGGAAGAAAAGACTGTAAACAACCTATGCTATCCCCTCTGTGTAAGTGGGCTTTTCACAGACTGAATTTACTATGCTCTACTCTCCAGCTGGGACCATAGCCAACTCCCTATTCAGGATTTCAGGGGACAGCTTTATATGCATGCAAGACTAAGAATTACCTTTCCAGGATACACTTCTTCCCTCTATGGTGCCAGAGGCTTCATGCACACCTAGGGCACGGTGTGGAAGGGAGGACAAACGCTTGAGAACTAGAGGAAAAACTTGACTTCAAAAAGCTCTTCTATTACAGCTGGAATGAAACTCAAAACTCAAACTATTCCTTTTACACCTTCAGAAAGCAAGAAAACACCACAAAGATGCTGCCTCAAGCAAAGCTTTGTGCATTGCAGGATGAAAAAAGAGACAGAGGAAACCCAGCAGCTCCCTGGAGATTTGTCCCCTCTTGGTCTGTTTTGTTACATAGAGGTATGTCATTCCAGTCCTAGCAGATGAAGGAGGAAGTCTCTTTTCCTCTGCCCCTGCTTCCCTCATCCTTCAGAGTTTGTTCTCCCACCATCTCTTCCTGCCCTGTGTAACCATGTATGAAACGTCTGGCAGTTTAAGAGTGGGGGGAAGTGAGCTCTAGAAAAGTAATTCTTAGTCTTCCGAGTTTTGCACGCTTACAAAGCTGTTCCCTCTATTCTTGAAAAGAAAACTAGTTCAGATACTGTAGCAATAGGCAACAGTACAAGTCAAGAGAAAAAGATGAGTGCTACAAAGGGTAAGCAGAAGATCAGTAAGATGTGAGACAACACAGAGACAGGAAAATGCTGCTAAGAAAAAGGTTAATAGTGGGAGTGAACTCACAAAGCTTACAAGACCAGAGAGAGAGAACAAAATGGGAACTTCAGTGGACAGAGAAATAGAACCTGTAAACCTAAAAATCTGTCACATTTCAACTTAGAAATAGCTGCATTCCAATGCCTAGCATATGCTTTTAAACTCTTCTTTACAGCTATAATGTAGAGCATGAAACAACTCATATTAAGGAAGAGGAAAATAATTCAGGAGATTTGACTCTCAAACTTCCAGACAAGTTCCCTGATAAAGGAAGGGGCAAATGCATCCCTATGCACCATCAGAGGTCAGCATATTGCTGCATCTCATGGATATATGAGGGGAGATAATGAGACCCCTTCTTGCCTTAAGATTTACTCCATAATAAGACAACCTATCTCCATTTCTGAACTGAGTCCAAAAGGAACCACCAGTACAGACTAAAGGCTTGTGACAAATCAGCAGCACATCTCCCAGCACCACTTGAGTCTCTGACACCAAAAGGCATTTTTAGATAAAAAAGCTGAACTTCTGCCTGCTGAGTCCAGGTCCGCACCTACCCTTTTCCAAATAGCCTCTTACAGATTAACACCAACCTAATTTACTAAGTTAATAGCTGATTTCTGTGGTGTAAAAAGATATCTGCAACTTTCATGGAGTTGCATGGAAGCCTTGAGCTAAGCCAAACCACTGTCATACTAAACATACCTGATGCTCCCCTACAGCAAAAAAGGAAGTTCCCCATTTCTGCTTTACTCAGAGGTATCCTTTGCACATCCTACTTTCTCTCCGATACATGAAAGCAAGGATACCACATAAGAGTGTTGTAAAACCACAGAGCAGGCTCTAAAAATCTGCAGCAGTTGAACTCCTGGATGCAGGAGCTGCACGTAGCCTACTCATATGCCACCTGGAAGCACACTCTTATGATGGTGGCTTGACCAGATGATAAAGTTTCTAACATGGATTGCAGAGACACAGGGCAAAGCAAGACAGACAATATCATAACAGAGCTGAGCATCTTCAATAATACTTAATCCCTTATCCTGGAAAGGAGACTCCTGTCACTTCTTTCATACCACATCCTGCTGGCTGTCCCTGAATATTCTCTGACAGGAGGGCATGATTGCACAATCATTAATACTAGACATGCACACTGCCTAACAGTACTAATTTGATACAGATCAGGCATAGGCCCGCAGCTGCACCTCTGTTAAATTAGCCAGAGAATATGATAGAGCATTTAAGGCCACTGTCATACCAGCAGGGGTTGAATATACCTGACCCAGCATATAATCAGAGGTGCGTAAACACACAGTCCAAGATCCAGCACAAAGTCTACCGGCACACACCAAAATCCTTTGAGGAAATCTGAGAAAGCAGAATAAATTTATTGGTGCCATGTGGCCCAGCTTTTCTGGTTTTCTCTAAGATGTCCTAAGCTGGATCAACTGTGTCATTGAAACATCGTCATTATGCGTGGCAGGGAGAGTCTCTTTCAGTACATAGGCACAGAGACAGAACTTGTAAAGATAAACCCAGAACTGCCCTGCTTGCCATGACTCACAGCCAAATGTGTCTAGAAATTACTTATAATTAAGGTTTATGAATCTCAGTACCCCAGACTCAATCCTGCAAGCTAACAAGCACCCCATGCTTTAAAGGAATGTGAGGTATTCACAACACTAATTGGTTGCCAATGAACTGAAAAATTGGTTGCCAATAAGACTTCTCCACAGTCACCTTTTGTATTGTATTTTCCAGCATATAAGCTATTTTCCTGTCCTTCATTCTTTGCCTCCTCTCATCCATATAACTCTTCCCTTCAGTATTTTTGAATCCAGGAGCAACCCCTTCAGGACAGCAAAGTTAGCCAACGATGATTTGCTGGCAAGAAAACAGACAAGAGCCCAAGAAGCTGCCTAGGTCAGACCTTAGGGCAGAGCTGTGCCACTTCATTAGCTGCAATGGTAACATGAAAATCCCACTGGCTCTGCAGTACTAAATATGTAATAAATGCTACCTTTATACATAACAGAAAAACCCTGCAGGTTATACTGCTGGGGAATAATTCTGCTTTGTGCTTAGGCAAACTGACTAAATGGAATATGGCAGGGTTTTTCCATCTCTTACTTCTTTAACCTAATACTCTCAGCAAAACAACAGCTACATTTCTCCCCCCCCCCCTTTTTTTTTTAAATGATAAATTTGTAATTGACTTCCTTGTGGGAGACTGGTTGTACCTGCCTATGTTGCTGCTCCCACAGGATGGAATCAGAGATGCTCTAGCAGGCAGCACTGCTCATACGCTTAGACTATGAAGATGGAGCAGAGGGTCTCCTTCAACTCAGGCAGTGACAGTCTTTGGGTTTTGGAAGAACAGGACCAGACTTATGTCCAGTGCCATTATGCTGTATTGAAGGGTCTTTTATTTTGGTAGGATAGCAGCAGTTGGGAATTCACCCTGGATTTCTTTTGACCTGAAAGAAATTGTACCTGAGGTGTCACTACATAGAGAAAATTATTAGATAATGACTTAAACATCTGAGGGCCCAGCTGAATAGAAGGCACAGTAGGAGTGCTATTGAGAACAGCAGAACTGAAAAATGATCCACACATCTCCCACCTTACTGGCAACTCAGGGTGTCTTTTTTCTTTTTTTTTTTAACTGTGGGAAGTGAGGCTGTCATGATGAGGCGAGAATGAGGTGGCTGCGAGGTTTCTCCAAGGAGTCTTTAACTACCCTCTGGGTACATTAGCGCCTGCCTGCAACACGTGAAACACTTGAATATTAGCTTAGCTCCCTTTCTCCAGTTAAAAGCATTAAATTGCAGATGCCAACTGTTTTCTTCCCTCATTCTTTTTCAAATTCCTGAAAGCTAAAGCAATTTTGTCATGACTCACATTATAAAAAGAACAAGTGATGTGACTGCTCCCACCTATCATGCACATGTACAAAACAAATATTCTCTGTCCGCTCTACCTTGACTTGCCAGTGCCTGCAGTCCTATCATCACAGCCATCTGTTTAAGCATTAATGCCTAGCTCTGCTCCATGAAGTAATTTCTTCTTTTCTTTTTTTTTCTTTTTTTTTTCCTCGTGGGTGGAAATCTGTCGTCCCCGTCCCCCCCCAATTACTCTTCTATCACTCCCATTAAATTCACTGGAATTCATACATGACAAGAAGAATTTGGCTACGGCATGAGTAAAAGCCCTAGGCGTTGACAGAAAATACCCATTCTCAGATCACAGAGACTGGACACAAATTGCAGTACTAAACCATGAGAGAATTTGGAAACAGGCACCCCTCAAGGTTTTATCCACAAGTACTTATCTCCCAGAATATATGGCTAATCTTACTAGAGTTCTTCATGAATATCATTCATCTAGTGACACGATCTGATCGCTGTTACACCTTTTTCTTCAGCAAATTTGTTAGTGAGGGAAACAATTACAATAATTAAGTTTCTAAACTAGAAATGCACTCTGAGACAACCGGTGAGGCTTTACGTTAAGTTCACAAGCCAAAGTTGTCTTCTCAACTAAGAGATTAGTTGGTTTTTCTCCATATTCAATGTAATGTCAGCTTCTGGAAAATAGGCTTTTCTTTTGGAAAACCATCCCACCTCAGCCCCTTCCAGCTCTCAGCTCACAATGTTACCATTGCTGCAGTTACAAAGATATCCAAAGTACAATCTGATCTAAGAAAAATTTTGTGAAGTCATATGAAAACATAGGGCTTTAAGGTTCACTTGAGCTTACCTTTTGAAAGTTGCAACAAAGAATGGAATTTAACCATGTAGAACAGGTGTCTCTTTTGGGACAAACAACAGATTAATTTTCCAAATTCAATAAAAAAGATTCTTTAAAGACGTTTACAAGGTAGGGAAAAGTTTCTTTAGTAAAACCCTTACAAACTACATTATTTTTGCAACTACCTCTGTGATTTCTGCTCCTTTTGATGAAGCTCCAAAGCATTATGAACATAACCCTTTACATACATACAGCACAGATGAAACTAGAAAGCACTGGAAATCCAGTGAAGCAGATTTTGGTGACAAGTTTTTTGAGTGATACTGGTTCATCAGCGGTAAGGATGAGCCTCCAAGCTTCTGAATCCTTGCTACCAAATTCAGATTCAAGGGCTTTTGGATCTACTCCCATTGTCAATGTTTAAGCAGAAAGCAAACAGCTGTGTCTTTATCATAACCAAATTTCAAACTTCAGCCTTCCCAGTCTTTCTGAGGGAGGAGTAAATGGTTAAAAACCTGCATTGCCATTTCATAGCTCAACTCTTTTCTTGAAATACACACCTAGATGCAGAGGGTTCCTTACTAGTACAGACTACAAGGTTCTGATGCACATGTGGAAACATGCAACAGCACAGCTCTGCCTTATCACCCACTTTCTTATGACTGAAATAGCTTGTACACTCACTGCTGAGGGCAGCATTTCTAACTCACTTTTGCTAAGCTTTTTATCATCAGTACTATGTACAAAATATTAAACAATAATGGTTACGGCTAGATAAATAATTCACTGAGAATAAAAATCCATGCAATTTTGGCTCCTTTTTATTGTTCATAGACTGAACCAGATTTCTGTGAATGGATTTGTTATTCAGAAACATCTACCAAATAGTTCATTTGAGCACATTTCCGCCTCCAGAACACTTGTGAGATGCTCTCTTCAATTATTCCCTATTCACAGTGTGTGAGTGGTAGCACAGTATTGTTTCCAGTTCCTGACTAGAGGAATAAAACTTTTTAAAGGAGGGAGTGATAAGTAGCAAATGCTAAACCACCGTTCATAAATAGCTTTCTAAGACAGATGACTGCACGACTACATGCTCACGTTAAAGTCTACGAAACCTACAAAATAGAGAAATGTTTTTACAAATACCTACAAGAAAGGAGTAATCTGACCCCACATATGGCAGTAGTCACACTCAGTGCTTTAATTTAATAAGTATTTACAAACAGCTTTTTGTATTAAGCAGCAAATTTAATATCCAAGAGTGAGATTTTTAAACTCTCAAGCAGTTATACTATACTGAGGAATTCATTGTTGTTTTTCAAATGGAAAGAACAGCCACATCCAAGAAAACTCAGTAATTTTTGAGTAGGTTCAACACCTTCCCTACTGGCAATCACCACCACTTCCTTTTCCCATTTTGCGTGCTGTATACGTATGTGAGTAACTTCATCTTCCTCCCAAAGCTATGATGCTAAAAAACCACCCACATTTTTCCACTACCTGATAACTAATCATTGCAAAGTTCTCTTTGATTACAGTGTGAACCATAATGATAACCACGAAGAGAGATGGCCAAAAATTTGTTGGCGTCAACTTCAATAGCTAAAGGCTGGTTATGCTATTTCTGTACCAGAAGAAGGAGAGGTGCTATACTATATAATTTAGTGAGTGGATAACAGCATTCTGCTGCCATGGGTGAGTTGTAGTGTCACGATATTTGCACAGTGACATTTGGGTGGATGATTGATGGAGAGCTTTTGCAACACTGAGTTTGATAGGGTGTGGCTGTACTGTGACTTTGCCATAGGGGACTTAATTTTTTTAAGGCGAGGAATAGACAAGAAGCTGTTTGAGCTGACAGAAGTCAGAAATGAGATAGATATAAGTACCACTCTATCCATCTATAGTAACAGAATCTGTTCCTTCCGAGTCCTCTTTTCATTTTTATTTTGAACTGGCAGCAATAAATACAAAAAACCCAATGCTGTAAATAATGTCAGAAGAAATCAGCCAAAAATCAAGACAATGAAAGGCAACAAACTTCCTACGTCCCTATGAGCCTAGCTACCCCACCCCCTCTTGCTCTTCAAATCCTCCCTCTTGTTTGCCAATACAGTGCTTGCCCCCTCCTTCTTGTCATCAATATACACTACTTTTTAAAAATATTTTTTACAGTTAAGAGCTGACTGTAAGCTGCAGGGCTGATGGGGACTTTGATTCAATGCTAACTTCAAAGGGAATGTGCTAGGTGCTCACACATGAGTGACATGTCATCACTTCTCTTCCTGTGCTCAGTGTGCCCTGATGAATAATCAAGGCAGCTTTTATAGAGATGCAAGAAATGCCGATCACAGTTTCTCTCTGAGTCAGTTGACATTTTTATTTTATATATAAAGCAAACGAGGGTGGACGACACAGACAGAGAGCAAGAGATGAGGCTGTGTGCCAATCCCTTCAGATCTCATTTAGTCTATGGTACAGAGAAGTTAGTCTTTACAATCCTGGATGCTAATAAGGGGCACATATCCCTCCTCTGAGAAATTAATAAATCTTGATACAGCTTAAAGGAAAGACAAAAGAAAATTTACAGCCTTTAGTATGGACATCTGTGCCTCTGGATGCGTGATGCGATTAGGGGGAGGGAGCTGAAGGACTTACAACACTGCTAAGGGGAGGGACGTGGGGGGTTCAGATTTTTCCATAGGTTAGGAGTCATTCCAATATCTAGTAGAAGTAGCCTGGTGATTGCATTAGACACAAACAATGAGATTGAAGAACAAGCTTCCTTCATAACAACTCTACCACAGCGCTTGTAAAGCTCTGTTATCCTTGTGATGGTCCCCCACCACCCTCTAATGGTGGAATCCCTGTGAGAATCACAGTTTTCAAATTTAGTAATGAAGTGGTCAATTATTTTAGTGAAATGTAACGCAATTTTTCACAGTAACTGCAGCAAAACAGCATTAGATATTGCTGGGCTCACACACCATGCCATATTCTGTCCTCAGTTTCCTATCTATAGGGGTAAGAAATCAGATTGGTGGAAGATGCCTTGGATGTTCCCAAAAGAGGCCAGCCTCCAGTCCATGCCGGTTAGACTATTCTCTGTAAGTAGTCCCAGCTGGTCTAAATAGTACTGAACAACAAGACCAATGGAAAATAGGTTAGTTCATTTTCTTTCTTCACTTTTCTTAAAATGATTAGAGAAACAAAAGATTTTTCGTAAGCATCTAAACCAATTTGAATAGCTCTGAGGAATGTTATAAGGATTATACAACATGGGTAGGTCTCTTGTAGAAGCAAAACAAAAGCAAAGTTGTATTCTCATGCCTTTCCATAACTTTATGAAGATCCTCTTTTGCAAACAAAGAGAATTTTTGAGTGATGGATTTCGTTTTAAGGAAGCAATAGGGGGCGCTAAGCAGCAGGTTTACAGGGAAGTCAGCTGGAGACTGTCAGGCCTGCCAGGAACATGTGATCTGCTGCCACAGCTATTTTGCACTTGAGGCACAATCAGGACCATGGCCCCATCAGAGGTAGCTTGGAGTTGGCCTGGCTAGGTGTCAGAGAGGGCACCGTGACTACCAGCATCAATCCTCCCCTTCTAGGATGTCTGGTGTCATATGCACTTAATGACAGACTCACTTTTGCAGCACAGTCAAGAGGAGAATGAAATCAAATATTCAAGATACTTTCCACTGGGCCATCCTCTCCCACATAAACTCTATACACCATGTATACTCTCCTTCATCACTTCCGTCTCCTATGGCTCTGCTCAACCTAATAGATATAGAGCTTCAAACAGAATAAAACCAAACAAGGCTTGATGGGAACACAAGTCTTTGTTTAGGATACTGAACAGACAAAAAACCAAACAAGAAAACAAAGAAATTAAGAGGCTCATTGTGATATAGAGCTGTGCACCGAACAGGCCTGCAGGGAGATACATCTTGCAAGTTTAAAGGAAAAATCTTGCTAGTATAAATCAAATCAGTTGAGATTAAAACTACGTTTTAAGTGTTGGACTAGCATATGTACAAGGTTCTTGCTGTTCAGCCTGCATCTACTGACGCTAAACCTAAGGGTTTAAGGACTGTAACATCTCCCTTCCCAACTTCTAAAGTTTCAACTTCAGTAGATATGGCAGGTCTGTCTACTCATCAGCACAGCAATACCTGAGCAGAAAAGGTCCAGGTGAGACTAAATCTGGAATGGGCAGTAGCTGTGCTGTTTGTGGGAGAACCTCAGTGTGTGCTTTGGAAGGGGATCAAGCTCCAATTAAGGATGCTTCCAAACAAACATCAGGGAGACATTTCCCTTCACTGGGAAGTGAGTCGAAAGAAGTGGGGACCATCTGCTTGACAACTTGGTGAAGATGCAAACTAAACTCCTTTTCACATTTCAGCTTTTCGCTCAAGAGCCTCACAAGTGCTTGAAAAGCCTTGCAAGAAAAAAATTAGAAATTTCACAGGTGGAAGAACTGAAGCACAACATATCAACAGCAGAGCCAAAAAAAGAACTTGGAAAAATCAGCCATAACCTTTTGCCTATTCCCTGACATACTTGCTGTATTTTCACCTATCTCCAGGTCCATTTGCTATCTATATCTGAGTCACTTTCCATACAACCTCTTAGTGAAGCTAAAGCCTACCTTTCTACCACAATGTTTCAATAAACAGCTAGGTAGGTCCTGATAAAGACATAGACCACCATGCACAGGCAGGGAGAGTGAGGATCCTGGGAGGTACTGCAGAACAGCACAAATTTCACATTTTTGACTGATGCTGTTTGAGGGCTGTTCTGTTAGAATAAATATCTTTATTCTGTTAGAGAAAAGGACTGTTTCTTACTAATCAACCTGTGCCAGACCCAAGTTTCATCAACACAATAGCTACCTACAGGCTGACTTGCAATTTAGCACATGATTACCTATTGCCAGCAAATCCTCAATCTTCACAGTCCAGGCAGTCAGTGCTGAGAAACGTTAAAAATATCACTTACTGCATGAAGCGGAGGAGGATGGGAACTGGGGGAAAGAAGTGGGAGAAGAAAAGAGCAATATATTATAGAGCGAAAAAATAGATGGTAAAAAAATGGAAGAAATATAGAAGCAGAAAAAGGAGACAAGAAGGAACAGCAAGAAGTTGGAACAGGAGTGAAGAAGTGGAAAACGGGCAGCTGCAAAAGAAGGACAGAAGTTTTAAAAAGTTGAAAAATAAGTTACATGGTTTTTTTCTCCAAATGCAAACTTCTCGTGCAACATGGCTGCAGCAAAATTTACTTACAATCCTTTACTCCCCGTTAAAACTGGCTCGAGATTTCTCAGCAGAACTGTCAAAACCAAAATTTGAAAAGCAAAATAAAGTAGATCAGGCGTGCTGAGTCCACACAAGAGCCTGAGCACACCACCCTTATCCCTTCCCATCCCATGAGGGCACTGGAGTGACAATAGCAGTGGTGATCCCTGGTGGGAAGGTAGGTATCTACGGAAGGGGCCACCACCCCTCACAAGCTAGCCTCCCACTTCAGAGCTGCAGCCAAAGCCAGGCTGCTCAGCTGCCATAAAACATTTCGTGGTACAAACCTGCAGTCGAGGTAGCACATGGCACCCCAGCACCTAATTCCTCTCCTTTCCGGTATAGGCAAAGGTGGCAGTGGGGCTACCTCTGTGTTACCACTGTCAGTGGGCTACCACTTGGAAGCACCTTCCTCCTTGAACCGTCCTGGCTACTCCTACCATCGTTTGAAGAAATCATTATTTGGTGCATAACACTGGGACTGTGAACTACTGCTTGGTCTCTGTCTTCTCTCTGCCTCTTTTTGCCTTGTGGCTTCACTTTCCTAATGACTAAGTTCTTCCCATTTGGTTTGTTTTTTTCTCCCAGCTTTCCCTTTCTGCTGTGCTTTATTTGCGTCCTTCATCTGCAATTACAACACTCTATTACTGGATCATCTAAAAATATTCCTATTTATTATAATTATACTAAATGCCTTCTTCTGCAGTCTCAATATTCTGAAAGGGAAATCGTTTACACTAATACTGAACCTGAATTCATTGTTCAGGAAGAAGAGCTCATGTTTTCCTTTCTCCCTGATAATCCACTCTCTCTTTATGGGATCCCTGTACTGCCCTGCAGGTAAGTTTCCCTTAGGTTCTCTTAATTCTACACCAAACTTTAAACTGAATACATGCCCTATTCTCTTAATCTATCTTCTTATTTTCCACATGTGCTGGTTTTGGCTGGGAAAGAGTTAATTTTCTTCATAGTAGCTGGTATGGGGCTATGTTTTGGATTTGTGCTGAAGACAGTGTTGATAACACAGGGATGTTTTCATTACTGCTGAGCAGTGCTTACACAGAGTCAAGGCATTTTCTGCTTCTCACATCACACCACCAGCGAGTAGGCTGGGGGTGCACAAGAAGTTGGGAGGGGACACAGCTGGGACAGCTGACCCCAACTGACCCAAGGGATATTCCAGACCGTATGATGTCATGCTCAGTGTATAAAGCTGGGGGGAAGAAGGAGGAAGGGGTGGACATTCGGAGTTACGGTGTTTGTCTTCCCACGTACATGTGATGGAGCCCTGCTTTCCTGGAGATGGCTGAACACCTGCCAGCTGATAGGAAGTGGTGAATGAATTCCTTGTTTTGCTTTGCTTACATGTGTGTGTCCTGGTTTCAGCTGGGATAGAGTTAACTGTCTTCCTAGTAGCTGGTACAGTGCTATGTTTTGAGTTCAGTATGTGAAGAATGTGGATAACACTGATGTTTTCAGTTGTTGCTCAGTAGTGTTTAGACTAAAGTCAAGGATTTTTCAGCTTCTCATGCCCAGCCAGCGAGAAAGCTGGAGGGGCACAAGAAGTTGGCACAGGACACAGCCAGGGCACCTGACCCAAACTGGCCAATGGTGTATTCTATACCATGTGATGTCCCATCCAGTATAGAAACGGGGAAGTGGGGGTGGGGAATCGCCGCTCGGGGGACTGGCTGGGTGTCGGTCGGCGGGTGGTGAGCAATTGCACTGCGCATCATTTGTACATTCCAATCCTTTCATTATTACTGTTGTCATTTTATTGGTGTTATCATTATCATTATTAGTTTCTTCTTTTCTGTTCTATTAAACCATTCTTATCTCAACCCACAGGTTTTGCTTCTTTTCCCGATTTTCTCCCCCATCCCACTGGGTGGGGGGGAGTGAGTGAGCGGCTACGTGGTGTTTAGTTGCTGGCTGGGGTTAAACCACGACAGTGTGGCTTTTGCTTTACCTGTTAAACTGTCTGTATCTCCACCCACGAGTTATCTCACTTTTACTCTTCTGATTCTCTCCCCTATGCTGCCATGAGGGGAGTGAGTAAGTGGCTGTGTGGCGCTTAGTTGCCAGCTGGGGTTAAACCACGACAGTCCTTTTTGGCGTGCAAGGTGAGGCTCCTTATTGCATTTACATGCTGAGAAAGGAGGCTGTGTAGGGACATGTCACAGAGCTGTGGAATCAAATTTCAGATGTGTTTTAAAGGCATCTTGGAAGCGCCTCCCCTACCCTCCCGCATACAGTCACTGGTCTATCCACCAGGATAACTTCAGGCATTTCTAATGTGCCTCATTTTGTACTATCTAGATATTGGTATTGCACTGTATAACAATAAATATTAATAGAAGTACTTAAAGCTTATACAACCTTTGTAGAAGGGTCACCATAGGACATAGAGACTGGGATCCAAACCATGCCCACTGTGGCACTACAGGGATTAAATTTAGCCCTCTCTATACACACAAGGGATACCATGTTTCGATGTTCGGTTCACCATCAAGATATGAGAGCATGATTAAATCACAACTGCAGCCTGTCACTATCAAAAGTATGGTTGCTAGCAACTAAAACACCATAAATTTAGCATCGCTTCACTGAATCAGCTAGAAGTTCGTTACGTGGGTTCACCCCTTTGGAATCAGAATGACCATGTAAAAATTCCGATGTTTAAGACTAACCTGTCTTAACATTCACTATCAACAGTTGTAAAATAAGATATATCCTTTTTCCTCCTTTTCTATGAAATCAAGAGATGACCCCTAGTGAGATAAATGCTTTGAAACTTTGGTCATGCAAATCTGCAGCAATAATGATAAAACAGGAAAGCCAAAACCAAATCATGACTATCTTAACCTGCAGATGGGGTCAGTACTCCCTCCTGAAGACTTACACATCCTTAGACTTGTAAGGAACATACTGATGAGAGGTATTCAAAATTTTGGTTCATTGCAGAAGTCGTGGCCATTTGTTATTGTTTTGTTTTTCTTACTGTAATGCATAAGGTAGATTTTTGGAAAGTCATTATCCCGTCCAGGTCTTCAAAAAGCGTGTGTGCCATGGGAACTGAAGCAGAATCTTCATTAACTGTTGGTAGTACTTCAGACCCTCTGACACACAGCTAAGTATAACAGTCTCTGTCAAGTTAGGATCATGGTAACATGCACACGAGACCGGCAAGATATTTCAAAACTCTCTCCAAACTTCATCAGAGCCCCCCTCTGTTCTGTGAAATTTGATCACAATGTAATGAGGTAGACTGCTTGAGAAAATTTCAGGTAACTCCTAGTTCCATGCAAGATGCAATAACAATCCTCTTTTCCTTTTTTGAGATCTCAGCATTTCTAAGCTCAGGACTGTGTGCACCACAAGAAAAAAGAAAAACACAACAAAACATTAACAATAAAATTGCATATAATTAAGGAATCCCAGCTTTGGATTTTTTTTTTTAATTTTTCTAATTTTTTTTTAATCAAAGCATAGTTCAGTTCTAATTTTCTCCTAGCCAGACCATACAACTCCAAGAAAATATTTGCTCAGTTGAGTTGTGTGTTTGCACTTTTATGGACTCTGACATAAATGAACATGAGTTAAAAGAGGTGAACTGATAGTTCAACTGATTATTTTTCTCTTCATTACATTATCAGTTTAAAAATGCCTTTGCATGAATGATTTAACTGGTTAAATAATCTACCATCTATTTGCTTTACACTGAATTAGAATACAGACATTTAATTCTTTTGTATTTTCTTCTCTTAAGCTGAGTTAAACATACCCCAGAAGCACAGTGCCACATTAGTATTACTGACTGCAAAGCTGAGGCTGCAGCTGTATTTTAGCAGCTTATTAGTAAGAATACTGGGTAGAGACACTGGCTTTCAGTCTCCTATCAGTTGTTTGGCTTACATGTTGGTGTATTGGGTTTGTGTAGCAAGGTTTTGGTAGCGGGGTGGAGGGGGTGGGGTGGTGTTTCAGGGGTGCCTTCAGTGAGAAGCTGCTGGATGCTTCCCTCATGTCCGAGAGAGCCAATACTAGCCGGCTCTAAGACAGACCCGCTGCCGGCCAAGGCCAAGCCAATCAGCGATAGTGGTAGCACCTCTGGGAGAGCATATTTAAGAAGGAAAAAAAGTTGCGGGAGACACACAGAAACGGCAGCCAGAGAGAGGAGTGAGAACATGTGAGAGAAACAACCCTGCAGACACCAAGGTCAGTGAAGAAGGAGGGGGAGGAGATGCTCCAGGCGCCGGAGCAGAGATTCCCCTGCAGCCCATGGGGAAAGACCATGGTGAGGCAGGCTGTCCCCCTGCAGCCCAGGCAGGTCCACGGTGGAGCAGATATCCACCTGCAGCCCATGGAGGACCCCACGCCGGAGCAGGTGGGTTCCTGAAGGAGGCTGTGACCCCGTGGGAACCCCGCGCTGGAGCAGGCTCCTGGCAGGACCTGCGGATCTCTGGAGAGAGGAGCCCACGGAGCAGGTTTTCTGGCAGGACTTGTGACCCCGTGGGGGACCCACGCCAGAGCAGTCTGTGCCTGAAGGACTGCACACTGTGGAAAGGACCCACACTGGAGCAGTTTGTGAAGAACTGCAGCCCGTGCGAAGGACCCACGTTGGAGAAGTTCATGGAGGACTGTCTCCCGTGGGAGGGACCCCACGCTGGAGCAGGGGAAGAGTGTGATGAGTCCTTCCCCTGAGGAGGATGAAGCGGCAGAAAATAACGTGTGATGAACTGACCATAAACCCCATTCCCTGTCCCCCTGCACCACTGGGGGGGATAGGTAGAGAATCCGGGAGTGAAGCTGTGCCCAGGAAGAAGGGAGGTGTGGAGGAAAGGTGTTTTGAGATTTGGTTTTATTTCTCATTACCCTACTCTGGTTGATTGGTAATAAATTGAGTTAATTCTCCCCAAGTTGAGTCTGTTTTGCCCATGACAGTAACTGGTGAGTGATCTCTCCTGTCCTTATCATGAGCCATGAGTTCTTTGTGATATTTTCTCTCTCCTGTCCAGCTGAGGAGGGGGAGTGATAGAACAGCTTTGGTGGGCACCTGGCATCCAGCCAGGGTCAATCTGCCACAGTTGGGGTAAAAGAAGTTGTCTGGATGGGAAGATGTTAAAGAGTTTTTCAAACTTTTCAGCAGAAAAAGTTTCTTGTTACTTTTACTTGGTTATAAAATGCTCCTATTCATTTGAATGCATGTTTTGGGGTCTGTACAAGATTCAGATTCATTATCTTGTTTTATCAAGCACATAATAAATAATCACAACTAATTTGGAACTTTCCATTTGTTCACGTTGTTTATCTCTACATCTGTACTTACCACAGATTTTCTCGCTCTCCTTTTTTCCTGTTTGTTGTACTCTTATTGTTGTTTTCTTATATTTGACTGGAAGTTCCTAAGGGCATAAATCATGCTGTCATATACACTCATATAACATGTACTACATGTGGACCCTGATGCTGAGAGAGGAATTTGGGAGTGACTAAAAAAGACCTGATAAGCAAGTAGCAATTTGAGTTAAAAATTCTTTGTCATTTCCTGTCCTGTTTTCTGTGCACTGGTATGCATCTGAGCACAATTCGTTTATATGTGGTTGAAGTAGCAACCAGAATGTTGCATACGGATGCCTGAGGGTTCAACTAGGACCCAAGAGTTCCCATAAAGGTAAGCTGTTTTCTCACCTGCTCATTAATAATTTTGGCATTGGGAGAGGAAAAACACAAAATTATTTTCTGGGCAATTTATTATAGCTATCTATATCTGTGGTAATGCCTGAATATCTAGTAGTTGCCTTCCAGGAGAGCACAAGTGCAAGAAAGCCATCCACATTGGGACAAAGAAGAAATAAGAACAAATCAGATCCAATTTATAAAATTCCATCTTCCAACACATTCAAAACACTTTCTGTTTCTTTACTTGACCTCTATGTTACTCAGCCCTCCATCTACAGTAGAGGTCTGTGCTGGTTTTGGCTGGGAAAGAGTTAATTTTCTTCATAGTAGCTGGTATGGGGCTATGTTTTGGATTTGTGCTGAAGACAGTGTTGATAACACAGGGATGTTTTCATTACTGCTGAGCAGTGCTTACACAGAGTCAAGGCATTTTCTGCTTCTCACATCACACCACCAGCGAGTAGGCTGGGGGTGCACAAGAAGTTGGGAGGGGACACAGCTGGGACAGCTGACCCCAACTGACCCAAGGGATATTCCAGACCGTATGATGTCATGCTCAGTGTATAAAGCTGGGGGAAGAAGGAGGAAGGGGGGGACATTCGGAGTTACGGTGTTTGTCTTCCCATGTACATGTGATGGAGCCCTGCTTTCCTGGAGATGGCTGAACACCTGCCAGCTGATAGGAAGTGGTGAATGAATTCCTTGTTTTGCTTTGCTTACATGTGTGGCTTTTGCACTACCTATTAAACTGCCTGTATCTCAGCCCACGAGTTTTCTCACTTTTACCCTTTGACTTTCTGCCTCATCCCACTGTGAGGGAGGTGAGTGAGCAGCTGCACGGTGCTTAATTGCTGACTGGGGTTAAACCACGACAAAGTCTTTATAACTTCACCCATGGATTTGGGGGGGGGGGATTGTTCCAAAGAGAGCTTGATGAGGTACACCCAAGAGTCAAGGAAGGCAAAAGCAAACCAAATTCACAAGGAGAAAATAAAAATAATCCAAATTTTCTCCCAAGAATAAAACGGAAGACAAGGATA
Source organism: Harpia harpyja (assembly GCF_026419915.1). Lineage (NCBI taxonomy): Eukaryota > Metazoa > Chordata > Aves > Accipitriformes > Accipitridae > Harpia > Harpia harpyja. The sequence continues at coordinate 59,086,073 of NC_068942.1, read as the reverse complement.
TGCATGCTATTGTCAGGTGATGTGCAAAATCTACAGAGATTATGCAGAAGAGTTCATACATCTATATCTCTTTCCTAGTGCAATTTCACACTTGAAGTCAGTCAGTCACTCCATCTGCTCTAAGGAGATTCAGGGTTCAAGGTCATGGATGAAGCCATTCTCCTTCCACTGAAACTTCTGTTTACAATGAGTCTTCCCAGCATTTCTCCCTGAATTAATTTCAGGAAGCCAGAAGTTCAAACTCCATTAATTACTTTCTATGTTTGGGGTTTTCTTCCCTCCAGCTGAAGCTCAATGCTATTTTAAAGCATCATGGCAGGCTGAAAGGTTCACCCTAGTGACCATTTGCAAATCTGGCAGAGTGGAAACCTCACTGAGAAACAGCAACACCAAGTCAAGCAGGACATTCCAGAGAGGACTCCCCTCAGCCACATTACAGTAACTGGATTTTCCCATGACCTTCAAGATGCCAGTTCGGTTCCTTCCAAAGAGACTTAAGCAGCCTCTCTGCTATTAAGATGTTCCTTCATTTGTCAACAGAAAGCTGCTCAATTGCTACCCTGAGCAAATTTACATAGAAATTACCAATGATACTCTGCAAACAGTTCAGAGAATTACAGCAGAGCCACCCAGCAGAAACACTCCAGAATACACAGACTACAAACAGTCACTACTCAGACAAAGAGAGTGAGGAAAATGTTACAGGGAAAATGCACTGAACTTGCAGAACTCTTAATACGTGTGCATTCAGCACTATGAGCTCTGGGCTCTGAGTATACTAGTCCCTCCAAAATTTTCCCAGGTTAGGAAGAAGATATTGCTAGCATTTCCTTCCTACCTGCCAAGTATTTCTGAGCTCCCTTTGCATATCTGTCCCATGCAGCTGCATCTTTGTGTGAAGCCTGCAGAAGAGAGGGCAAATTGCTACCCTGTCCTGATAAAGGATGCCTGGCTTTTCAGCCTGGCACTCTGAACTTTATCCTCCTGTCCCTGACAGTGAAGCCTTGCTGCCACCCTCCAAGCTCCTCCTTGAGAAGAGCACTCTCTCGTAGTTACAATCCTCAGTCCCTCCATCTACCCTCAGTCTTCCCAGGGCCCTTCCCCTTTCCTCGCCCCTGGAGACAGGACCTACTGGGTCACCTACCTGTCATACCACAGGCAAAGTAGGTGCCTGATTTGCTTGAAATTGCCATTTTTTTCATTTTGTGATCTCCTTTCTAGGGGTCTTGATCTGATCACAATGGGCTTTTATTGGCAAAATTGTAAAGCTGTGTAATCTGTACACAATTCTTTTGTCAAGCATTAGTTTTGGCAGTATCCAGCCTCCAAAGCCTTGTATGAGGACTCAGGCAATCACTGATGAAATGCAAATCTGCCATGGTTGCTAGCCTTGACCAGAAGCATGGCTGAGAACCTAGGGCATTTCTTTCAATGGCAGCATTTTTCCAGAGCTGTCCTTTGATGGAGCAAGTTTTCTACAGCAGTCAACAGCCTCAGCACAAGGTCTTAGCCTTATAAAACTTAAAATAAACAGCCCAGAGACTTAAAAGCAAGGAACAGTAACATACTGGGCCCTGTCTACCCAAAGAGGACCACTCCAGGAGCCAAATGAAGGACTGGACACTAAAGGATACCAAGAGGCAAGTCCCCATTTCCTCAGACACCACACTGGAGTAGATACTGCTGGATAAGTTAAGGGCAAATAAAGAGGAATCAGGCAGCAAAAACTGTCTGGAAAATGGTTTCCCCTACGTAGATACGTACATACATACAGGTGCATTTGTGTGTGTGCACATGCAAGAGAAAAAAAATAGGTGGGCATTCAAGCAGGGCATGGGGTATCTTCATGCATTTGACATGAAATGACTGGACAGAGTAGAAGAAAAATCCCATTTCAAATAATGATCAAAGCCATCATAGGGGAATGAGTAGCTTCCACTTCTTAAAGCAAACAGCCAGCTAATATTTATTCCACAGTATAGACAAAACTCTGCCTTCTGTCAAGGGGCAGGGAATAAATTGTTTTCCCATAATGGTGTTGTCTTTTCAATCAATTTCCCTTCAAGCTTGATTTAAGAGGAGGCCATGTCAGAACCTCAGGCGAATGGAAGAAACCTAAGACACTCCCCCATCAAAGGTGAAAATGATGATGTAGGCAAACTGACAGAGTTCAATTTAAACCCCAGCGCTGCACATAGGTGCAGTCGCGCGCTCCTCTCCCTCTTCAAATAAAAGGTTTGCAGCAACAATGAAACAAAGGACCAGCAACAATGAGGAGGAAAGAGTTCAGAGCACAGGGAATAAGAGCAATGGATATACAGGGAATAATAGCGATGGATATACGTTTGAGTACATGTTGCATTAACTAGGGATAGAAGTGCAACATAATAGAGAAACTGTTGTTACAGGTCATTTTGCTACATACACACTCACTTATATGCTGTATGTGTTACAGATTTTTTTTTTTTTTTTTAGTGAGTCCTTTGTAGATACTATTACCTTATTATTAATATGCATGCATATAAGAACAACAGTTACATTTGGTAAAACCCCTGGCTTCTGAGAAAAGCTGTAAGGGGAGAGAAGAAAGAATGAGGCTGCTCCCATACCATTAGAGGCACTCAGCTACTTCTGGAGCTAGGCCATCAGGAAAAACAGACTCAAAAATACCTTTGTCTTGTTAAAAATTGTGTATGTTTTCTGGGGTTACAGAAAGCCCCTTGAGTTGGAAAATATCACAGTCGTTTCTATTTCAAAATGAAATTGATGTTGTAGATGCGTTGCCATCTATTTCTTTTAAATGCAAATTACAGAATGACTGCTTCTAGGAGGATGAGAATTTAAAAAGAAAATACTTAGGATTTTTAAATCTTGGAAAGATTTTGACAATTTTACCCATATATAGTACGAACACTCAGAACAGTTCCAATAGTATCTGAACCAAAACACAGTCTCAAAGTATCAATTAAGGTTTTAACAGATGCAGATCTGAAAGACAGAAAACCCCTTATTTTTCCTTTCATAAAGTTCCTCACAGGATGCAACTCCCAGTTAAATAAATCACCTCTTCAAAAGTCATGGGATTCTTACTGTAACATTTGAGGGAGGGGATGTAGATTTAAACAACACAACTTCATCCCATTTTCTTCCTGATGGAGATTTCATTTGGACCGTTGCTGTCTCAAGACAGGAGCACTTTGCATGTTCGAGTACAATGATTTCCTCATGGCTGTACAGTAAGTAAACAGCTAGCAAATGATTTGGGTGTTCAATGGACTTTGCAAGCAAGATTCTTAACAACAGTGTTAGTTAAGCAAAAGCTAATGAACACTTACTACAATGACATTCCCATTTCCTGGCCCTAATTCTCTCATTACTTATCCACTGGCATAACATGCATGCACTGACAACAAAAGCCAGAAGCACAAAGGATGCCACATCTACCAATGACAGCCCCAGCATCATAGCTGTTGATTAGGATGGGGAAGGGGGCTGCTGGGGGGGGACTGAGTTAACATCCAGCACGGCCAGGCTAGGACTAGCAATGAGAACTTGCTCATGGTGCCAAGTACTTACCCATGCACACATGAATCTGTGCATGCACCTGCCCAGGGAGAGCCTTATGGGAATTTTTCATGATTAAGATTTTCTCCACAAATGTAGGCCAAGATTTTCAAAAATAGATGTCCAAAGTTAGGCATTCCAAAATCCATATTTAAGCATCTACACAAGTGCCCTCATTCTCAGAAGTGCTGAAATTGCCAAGAGCTGTAAAATGCTCAAAACTTGAAAATCAGGCCACATCTTTAGGTGCTCAAAAACAGATTCAAGAGCCTAAGTTTAGGCATCTGTATTCTTGACTGTAAAATATTATTACCCATGCAAGACCTGCTATAATCCATCACAAATATATGACATTCTCAAAAATTACTGTACTAATTGGCCCAGATTTTCAGTTGCAGCTGAAAAGTGCATTGCCCAGCTCAGATCAGGATCACAAACATAGCCACTGCCCTTCTTCACCAATTTCCTGGTGGTATTTATGGAAGCAAATTACAGTGACTGCCAAAAGCACCCAGTGAACAACTGTGGCAGCTGACATGACCCATATTCCCTTTACCTACTCGCAGTCCCCAGCAGAAGGAAGGATGGAATTGATGTAAGGTTGCACTAGTCAAATTAAAAAAAGAGCTCCCTCTCTATCAGAGTAATCCTCCCATGGCCACCTATTTCCATGTTTAAATCTATGCAATGCAAGGGAAATAGGCCCCATACTTTACCAATGCCAATCACAGTTATTAAACATGTGAATAGGGTATATCTGTTTACTTAAATGTTACCAAGTAGAATTCAGTAACATCTTTTGAAACTGATGTCAGATCCTTCATCTTAGGGAAATTAAAGGGAAATACATACACACAACTGTTTGGTATGCTGGTGTCCCAGTAGGGAAATGACTTCCCCCTGTGCTAGATGTGGTGGAAGCAGAATAAAAGGATGGACAATATTTAAAGGGAAAAAACACACTAAGGAAAGGTTCATCAACAAAACAGGAAATATATAGATTTTATTTTAATGCATTTATACAACTTCTCTGCTTCCTCTGAATCCAAAATCACGACGTTATCTCCGTGAAATACTCTGTAACAAAATTCTCAGTATGAATCAGGGTCTTCAGGGTATCTCCCTTCTCCATTTTTCAGCAGCATTTTTAAATAATTGCTGCATCCTGTAGCTTCAGCCCTTGACAACAGCAAAGACAATGTATTCTACACACTTACTGCACCCATACAAAACTATACTGTCCCACACAACTGGAAAGCACTCTGATGAATGGGTATACTAGAATCACTCAAAATTATCTTGAATATGAGGTCATTCATCATATTTGGCAACATGTTACTAAAACTGCAATGAAAGCACCCACACTTCCATAGCTTCTTTTATCCAAATGGTTCCCCATATGTCTACCATGTTTACCTTTTTAATGTACGCTGTCTCTATGCTTACAAAGGATCAAATTCTCAGATGTCCTAAAATGGTGGTATTCCATTAACAGAGCTGTCATTATCTTGAACAAGTGAGAATCTGATTACAAATTCCTTCACTTAATAAACTATGACCACTTCTGGGACAAGTATAATCACCATTCAATGGCACACAAACAACATTATCCAAGAATTTATAGCCAGAAATAAAGAAAAACACCTCTTCCAAAGACACAGCAAGGGGAAATTAACATAGGAAATTAATCCAAATTGGCCAAGACATTTAAATATATTTTTTCAACATTAGCTCCCAGAGAACAAGACACCTACTAGATCACCCACAACCATGAACACAGTTTAGCTTAACCCCCTACAGAGCACCCAGACATGACTCCTACCAGGGAGCCGTAGTCACTCCCTCTGCCCCACCGACCCTGTCTGATGAGTCCACATTCCTCTGTGAGCTACCCACATAAGCCCCTCATATTTCAATAGGGCTATCTCTGCTGTAGCATATGTCTATATGCTTCTTGAATCCAACTCATGGAGGGACTTGCTTACTCACTGCTCCAACTTCTTCCTAGAAGGTGAAGAGCTGCTGAGAGGCTAAGATTATTTGTTCAAGCACAGGACCAGTTATATGGCTTCCAGACCACCCTGTTTACTCACCAACCTGGCCAAATACAAGGCAATTCCAAATACATGTTTGTCAGCTAAAGACCCCGCAAACTTACCCTTAGCTCATGTAAGCCAAAAATACTCTAGTGCAAAGGTGGCATCACTAAGCTCTTTATAGCAACAGTTCTTTTTAATCTGCTACATGGCCCAATAATGCATGAACTAGAAATAAATTCCCAAGGTATAATAAATGGGAAGATAAGTAGGCTCTAAACTACTTTTTGCCCAGAAGCTTCCCCTTTCACACATGTTGCTACCGTTCTCTTTTTCCCAATGATCTTCTCAGGAAAAAGAGCATATGAGAAGGACCCTGCCAGGAAATACTTGAATGAGCTGAAAGTGGTGTTTTAGACAAAAAAAAGACAGGGCAAGGCACAGCATTCATGCCAAATGGCTGTTAAAGAGGTAACAACAGAAGAGTAAAAAAAAAAAAGACACGATGATACTGGAGTCTAACGAGAGCTGGACAGAAAATCACAGGAAGCACTTCGGCAGAAACGGAAGGAAGAAAATAATTTTGCAGCACTTTGGATGACAAGTGATATGATTTGAGCATGAAATGTAAAACAACTGGCAGTTCAGAATGAAATGCGAAGAGAGCAAGATGAGCACAAACACAGAAACGGCTGCAGGTTGCTACCTCAGCAGCCACTTGAATGAACCGCACTCAATGAAATCCAAAGGAAGAAAGTCACAGCAGACAGTGTAAGAGATTAACAGAAGTATGAACAAAGCTTCTAGCTGGAAGATTGGGTTTAGTCAGGAAAGCTAGATCTATTGTTAGCTGTTCCAGACCAAGAACTGGATGAGTGATAGGTGCCCAGTCACCTTCTCCTTTCTCTGAGCTGGAGCTCAGACCTAGCGGCGGGCCAAAGGAAGGAAAGCATGCATAGCTACAGATTCTACTGAACGGCTCCTATCCATCACTGATAGAGAAGTCGCACTCTAGGGCTCGTGATGTAGGAGAAAGCTGCTTCTGAATCTTGGTAGCTCTGCATGGCGCAAGTTCCCAGGATGCTATAATTCACATAGCAATGCCAGCTCCAGGTATTTCACAGCAAATATTTGTGTTCAAAACCCTGGGCTCAACTTTGCAGACTTCCACTCAGCAGAATGCCAGTGAAAGTTGCATAGGAATGTTCCTGCAAGAAAAGACTCAGTGGCAGAAACAGTAGGTGTAACGGGGACCACAGGAAAACATTAGGGACAAAGGCTCAGATTCCTCTACCATATACATTTCCATCTTTATATTTTAATAAACTTAAAGATTTTCCTTGCAAACCAATGCATCCACCAGTCCCTAAGGACTACACCATCAACTTTAAACCTTGAGTTTATGAAGCTCATTTTCTACTTTCATTAGCTCTTATCATTCTCTCTGTGCTGCTGCATGTATCTCTGCTGTTGTTAAGAAAGAGAGCGGCTTGCAGCCATCTCAATCACCATGGAGTTGTGCTCTTCACCACAACCCTGTTATCCTGACAAACACTCTGCCTTTCCTATTGCACCCTCAAAAGTGCCAACTCCCTCTTTGCAGAGGCAGAGAGCTACAGTAAGATGAGATACATATCATGTGCTCCATTATTTAGTAATTATATCATAAGAAAAAGAAAAAGAAAAACCCTTTGGCTAATATCAATGCCAGCAAACGCACAGGCAACTGTTAGGAGATCAAAGCTGGTGAATATTGAAAACAAGTGGTTTTAAACTTTGGACAAGCTTTGCATGGAATATGGTTTGCTAATATCCAGCGTTCAATTCTGCGTCATGGCCTGTGCAACTGTGAATGTGCAGTTCCTGAGAAATGCAGAGGAGAAGAGAAGGATGAACAGACACTTAGCTGTTAGCAATATTACCAAGAATGTGCTTTGGAGTTATTGGTAATAGATGCTTCAGTACAAGAATACTTTTGGTAGGTAGTTACTGAATATCTGGCCTAAATATATTATTTCCTTCTTACTTGATAGTTTGTTTATATTCTAAACTATTGGATTTTATATTTCTTATAAGGCTTTCTAACCAACTTTTATTAGTGAGAGATTGCTCATTACTTACATATAGTGTTCCATGTAACATTTCTAACACACTTAAGATTCCACAACACTGCACAGCAGTCAGTTCCAGAGGCTTGTTATGTAAAGGAAAACAGAGGATTTCCTTAGATTTCAAATATGCAGCTTCTTTGAGAGTCCCCTGCAAATATGCACTGATTTGTTATATTACAACCTTGCATTAGACAATGTACCATAATTAATAAAAACCAGCACATCTTAAGGACATTACTTACAAGAAAATAAGAATAAATCCACTGGCTCTCAAGAAAAGCCTAGAGCACACTACAGAATAAAGCCAGTGCTGTGATTTCAGTATTCAATTATAGAGAGCTATGTTCAATAACAAAGTGTGTTTCACTTCAGATTAACATCACTTAGGTTATTGAAAGCACACTGTGCTCCATAGCTTACTTTTTTTGGTGGGAGAAGAGGGGATAGTATTAAAAACCTCCTTTCCTTCCTTAACTTAATCTCAGCTTGAAGGGCTAAAGATAAAAATTGGAGATGGGCTTTCATTGTTGGGTTTCTCAGCTTTCTAATTATATACCGCACTCCATAAAACATGCACTGCAGTAAAGAACCAGAGGAACTGGCAGATTGAGACGGAGTGAAAATGTCTTAATCCTTCTGACCTTTACCACAATTTTCTTTCTCCAACAGAATACACAGCTGACCTTTTCTACCTACTGACAGCACAGCTTATGGCAGATTTCCATTATCCAAAGCTCTCTGCAAATTCGCTGCAGCTACTACCGGTTACCCAGCTCAATTTTGCAAGGATATTATAATGCACAACTCACTGAAACCTTAACTGTTTGTTGATAGTGGTTCCAGAAAGTTGCAATGGCCAAGCTTGCATACCTGTCAGCTTTCCAGATTGTGCACAGAGGCGAAAATACCTGCAAGACAGCCAAACATTACAGATGTACCCAGCAGAAACAGGGCTAAAGCATTGCTAGATGCACCAAACATGTTCATCTAGGTGACAAACTCCACTAGGTTGAGGGATGTCTCAGTCATTGTGCTGCCTGCCCAGGACACAGGAGATCTGTCTCTGACTTAGTATGTGACATTGGGAAAGTCACTAGACCCCTATGGCTCCGCTTTTTACCTGTAAAATAGGGGTGCATTGCATCTTCTTTCTTCTAGTGTTATGAAACCCTTGTAGGCAGTGAATCATTTCTAGCTAGTCTGGTAACAGGGTCCAGATAGAGAAATTTGCAGATTTTAGGTGAGGTTTATCATTTAATTACAGAAAGACAACAAAATATTGTGGGGTATAGTATATAGGTTTTATTGGATATGGGTATTATTCATGACTAGAAAAGCCCAGAGTGATTCATGAAGGTCACGTCAACTGACTAGGAGCAAAATCTTTATACCCAACTGCACCATCCTGGTCTCTGTAAATTTCACACTTTTATTAAGAAAACCGATGTTTCTGATACTTTTATATTTTTTCACATCTTTTTAATTATATTTTTTCACGTCTTTTTAATTGAAACTATTTTTATATTGCTCCAGCTGTAAAGCCAGACTCTCTTAGTAACCATGTGTCCAACTACAAAGCTCACTGAGGGAGAGAAAACAAAAAATAAAGTAACATTTTTATTCCCAAAATAACCTGAATTCTTATGCTTTTTTCTTTTTTTTTTTTTTAGATTAGATTCAATACAGACACTTAAAGTCAAGAGTCTTTTGAGTGCTTATCTTATATCTTGATAGAGAGCACCAGAAACTGAGCAGTTTGACACTTCAGATCCATGCAACTATATATGCCTCTATAGTAAGCAAAGACAAAGATGCTGGGGTTTACAAAGGACTCAAAGGTGATAAGACTAGACAACAACAGAGAGTTTTCATCTACAAATCAAGGCAGAGGTTGCAGTGACAGTGTGGGAGCGATATTTGCCTTTCTCACTCAGACTTGGCTTGGGATTTAAAACCCCAGGGCTTTCGATCCTGCATCCCACTACAGGTTTACAGGGAAATGAGCACTGAGAGAAACATGAAGACTCAGACAGGGAGATGAAGAAAAGGAGAAAAGGATGGGAGACAAGGATGTGCAGAACCACCACACTGCAAATGGGAACCAAGCCTCATTACATGCAAGACCACTGAAGAGACAGTTTTGAAAACAGAAGTGGAAGTAAATGGAATTTGAAGAGGCTTGTGATGCGCCCTACCGGTAGAGAACTTCTTGATGAACAAATTCCAGAGACAGCTAGAGCAGTCCTGAATGCAGCACTCAAAAATGACCACAAACACCACAAAATATTAAGTCCGATATATGTGATCAGGCATAAACATAGTGCAAGAATTTCAGTGGCCTGACTAAAATCTGCTTTGGGTAAATATATTCTTGGCTACATAAAATTCCCCTGCAGACAATATTCTTTCTTTTGCTGTATTTTGCCACTAACCAGTCATAATGTTTTGTGCTGTGATGACAGAGAAAATACTGTTCATAAAGCTTTGCAAGGGGCTCCCACAAATTAAAAACACACTCCCGGAAATAGCATTGCAGGAAAGTATTATTTCAGATTTTAAGGCAACCAGAACGAGTGCATGGTTCACGTACATTTAATTTAGAATTCTACTGACACTGCCTAATAGCTTATTCTACATTGAAAGGAACTTACAATACAGGTATCATTAAAAATTACGCCATGCTTCGGACAGAATGACTCAGATTGTGGATGAACCACAACTTATGATCAAAATATAAGAATAGGACAAAAAATACTATATAAAATATACTACATATATATTATAAATAAATATACAGTTATATGTTGCACACAGAGAAAGTGTATTGAAAGAAAATTCATGTAGGTAGAATTCAGAAAGGAATAATTTTTTTAAATCTTACACAAAAGCCTGATTTCCCCATAAAATTCTAACCTGTTTTTTTGAGGGTTTGTTTTGCAACACACAAAAGCTGGGGAAAGTATCTAAAGGACTGATTATTCCTTTTTACTTAGCTAGTGGTTTTGGCTCTGACATTTCCTTCCTTCATTTTTCTTCAGACTGCCTACCAAATATTGCAAAGCTCCATTCAGAAATGCTAAGCAGGAATAGACACGAAGAAAATCTGTGATTGTCTTAGACTGATTTAGGAAGGGAGTTTCAAATTTGAATATGGAAATACTGGACAAATACTGACTAAAAAGAGAAATAAAAATCTACAAAATGAAATGCATAGGAAAGATGGAAGAACCTATGCAGAAAGATCAAAATTAAATTAAAAGTAGAAAAATTTAGACTGAAGAGCATGGAGATCTTCCAGAAATTGAGAAAAAGGTATGGAATTATTATTTATTCCTTATAATGTTTGTCACAGAACCTCAAAACTAGATCACAAATACAAAGTAACAGTATCATTTCTCAAAGGATAAAAATCTCATCGCTAAGGACACTTAATATTGAAACACAGAAGAATGGAAAAAGCAATCGAAAGCAAACTTATAGGGGCCCCACTGATGTCTAGAGTAGCATAAAATAAGTTTTCCATATCTGAACACTGTGTTTGTAGCAAAAGTAAAAGGCTTATGCATGCTGGGAGAAGGATACTGCATGAGAGGGTCTTATGTCTTTAAAGAAGGCACGATAATAGAGATGCTATCATCCAGTAGTAAAGCACATTGTCCTGGTTTCGGCTGGGATAGAGTTAATTTTCCTTCTAGTAGCTGGTATAGTGCTATGGTTTGGGTTCAGTAGGAGAAGAATGTTGATAACACACTGATGTTTTCAGTTCTTGCTAAGTAGTGTTTAGACCAAGTCAAGGATTTTTCAGCTCCTCATGCCCAGCCAGCAAGAAGGCTGGAGGGGCACAAGAAGTTGGGAGGGGACACAGACAGGACAGCTGACCCAAACTGGCCAAAGGGGTATTCCATACCATGGGACGTCACATCTAGTATATAAACTGGGTGGAGTTGGCCTGGGGGGATCACTGCTTAGGAACTAACTGGGCATCGGTCGGCGAGTGGTGAGCAATTGCATTGTGCATCACTTGTTTTGTATATTCCAATCTTTTTATGATTATTGTCATTTTATTATTATTATCTTTATTATTTTCTTCTTTTCTGTTCTATTAAACTGTTCTTATCTCAACCCACGAGGTTTACCTTCTTCCTTCCAATTCTCTCCCCCATCCTACTGGGTGGGGGGGAAGTGAGTGAGCAGCTGCATGGTGCTTAGTTGCTGGCTGGGGTTAAACCAAGACACACATACACAGGAAGGTAGGACAAATCTTACAAGGTCATTGAAACATTGCCACTGAATGCAGAGACAAGGTGACTTTGCTAAGCAAAGGCCACAGTTTCAGATACATATCTTTTGTTTTTCTTTCACAGCCATCTGAATATACTACCAAAACCTGATGCATCACTAAATCTTCAAGAAACTGCTGCTCTGGGATCCTTTGCTCATTTTCCCACTTCCTATATATGAATTCCTCCCTCTTCAGCAACCCAATGGTGAGATGCTCCCTCAGCCTGCCTCTCCAAGATCCAAGACTCCGTTTTAATAATCCAGCTCTGGATTTGCAACAATCAATTCCACTGTCTGCTGCCACATACCCTGAGCACTTTAGACTCACTTTGCATCATGGAGAGAAGGTCCTTTTCAGTGTCTACCATTAACAGAAATTCTCATTTCCTGTTGATCCTTCCTCAACAGACAAACAACTTACGCTAACACCCCTACTCAAGGTGAGAGAGATGGCCAGCTTGAGGACCCTATTCTTTTTCCTCATCTGTTACTGATAACCCTCAGTGTGACTCAACTGTCTGTCCCCGAGAGGAGGCTTAAAATAAAGCAAAGCTGCAACTGCGCGAAGCTGAATAAATACATGGGTTTTTTTCCAGGAATATTTAGTTAAAACTGACAGAAGTTTGCAAACATCTTCTACTTCCTCAACAGTTTGGAACTGCATCGAATTCACGCTCTTAAAATAAAATCAAGAACAAATAATGATCTTTCCTTGGTTTTCCATCACATGCAAACTTTACATTTCACAAAACTGTAATGATTGCATCTTTCCCCATACAAGTGCACAGAATACAGGTAACTTCAGGAAAAATCAAGCTGAGATTTTCCACACTGAAATCCAGGGGAAGAGAGCAAGCACTGGCTGTAAGCTGTAACTGTGGCTGTATCACTTTACCATCCCGCCCTCCAGGGAGAGGTTGGAGAAGCAGCAGGCTAGTTTTGCTTTCTCCTCCATCTTTAAAAGGATTTGTTTGTACATGTACATGAGGAGAAAGAGGGAGATGAAGGGAAGGTCCCCTTTCAGGAATGGACCTGGAAATGGCAATTTTCAGCGGCGCATTATGTCACCAAATATCTTGCTTTCTCTACCATTATGATGAGCAATACTTCATTGGCCCTTGCCTGCCATATTTGCTTTGTATGTTTGCCACATACAGGCCTTCATTTGCCACATTGTTGCACAAGAAATCTGGGGTTCTCTCTCTGCAGGGCTAATTAGGTCAGGGATTCCTATTCCACTCCAGTATCTCTATCAAATGCCTGAAAGTACAGACACCAAAGCTCTTAACTGCACTCATCCTTGCTGTGTACTTCCATCCAACAGAGACAAATACCCTGGAAAAACTGCTACTAGAGCAAGCTAACATTAAAAACAGAGTTTGCTTTTCTTCTTTTGAATGAGTTAGTTAAAAACCAGTCTGCTGGTTTTTTGGCATTCTGAGCCAAAGCCAAGCACCAATTTCTCCCTCGACTTACATTAGTCTTGAGAATGCAAACGATAAGCAAGCTGGGGTTTAATGAGCCTGCATGTGGGTCCATCTGGCGGAATGAAACAGGATGGTCATTTTTGTAGTGATCCCAGTTTGAAACAGGAACTACAGAGGGGGATAACGAGAGCAACAGAGAATGAAGGACTTACAGAAATACCTCATTCAAAGGATTTCACAGATAGTGACTCCCTCACGGCTTCTTCACTCCAGCTGATTGTAAGGTACTGTTGCCCAAGTGTACTGGCACTGAGCAGCTAATCCAGATCAGCTTGCATCAGCCTTTGGCATAGCTGCAGTGGTGCATCTTTGTTGAGAAGGAAAGACTGAGTCTCCTCTCCAGGAATGTATAAACATATTTGCTTTCAGAGAGATTAGCTTCAAATAAAATGTGTACTACACAACACACAAAAGGAACATACTTGAGACTGAAAAAACACCTCGACAGCTCTAAACCCTTTCTGTAACTATTTCTGAACAACACATAATAGAACCTTCTGCTAAAACCCAAGTGTGTGAAAAGCACAGACTTTCACCATTAAAGCCAAAAGTGAACCTCCTTTAATTGTCTCTAAAATGTGGAAGATAAACAATTCTAGACAAAAACACTCCAACAACTAGGGAGTCAATAGGCGACACATGCTAGAGGAAACAGAACCATAGTACCATCTTCAACCAGTCACTGCTCCCCTTTCCTTCCTTTCCTAACTCATTCCACAGACCCCATTCTGGGGCACATTTCATATTCTCTTTGTTACTCAACTTCTTAACAGCCTCCTTTCATTTCCCTGGTGTCCGCAGCCCTAAAGAGCGGGAAGAATGCCAACTCATTAACCCAAGAGGCGCTCAGATATAAAGGTGATGGGCTGATAGAAAATTCTAAAGGCAGACGGGATTAGTGTCATACACATATCTTTGGGCCATCCAGAGAAGGAATCTTCAATTATTCCATGGAAAGTTAATGAGCTTTTGAAAATTTTACCTTGACAACCCATTCCCCAAGCTGCAAAACAATGAACAGAGAAATCTGAACATCAGACAACTGAACAGTTAAAATCCTGCTTGTGATCTTCTGCAGACGCTTTCACTGGGAATGTTTGAGCATAATAGTTCTGCGTAGGAAGAAAGGAACTGTTGATATTTTAGTCCTCTGCATAAATTCTAGTTTGGTTTTTTAATAAAAAAAATAAGAAGGTGCATTTAATGATTACTCAGAAGTGGACTATTATAACCATTAAAAATAATATTCACACAGATTGTAATCAGCTCCAGTGTCTCAGCACATCCGTGGGTTGGAGATGAGCACTGTGGCCAGCAGGCAGGGCCTTTTTTGGTACTGATGGAGGTGTATATTAAAACTTTAAAAGTTACTTTGATTAATTCATATCAAGTCAGCTTAATTTTCCTCACTGCTTAATTATTCCAGCTGCTAAGATTCCCAAAAGGGAATCATTTGTGCTCTTGAGCTTCATGATTAGAGTCATGCCTTTTTTTCAACTAGATTGAGACCCACCAACTCACAAGGAAGTTGGCTAGGACTTTTTCACAGACTGGTTGTCAGAGCAATATCCAGAAAGGTAATTTCATAATGAGACTCCAAGTCTCACTTCCTGAACAGCTCTTTCCTTTTGGACTACATATTGGTAGAATTCAAATTATGTAATTTCGGTTCTCTTAGCTAGCTTCAGAACACTCTGGAGACAATGCCTTCATACAAGTTTGTCCATTGGCAGATTCCCAGGGAGAGGTGGAAAGATTTTGCTTCCGAATTAGTTTTATCTGGGACATTCAAGGAAAATCATCTTGTTCTACAATATCATCTGTCCCACTAACGTCTGACTGGGAAAGCAGCACCATGCTTTACAGAGCAGTAACGGCTTGATCAATGATCCGAACAATGATCCTTCTCTGACTGTAGCTTTCACTTCATTGTTCTGCTAATGCTTTTAATTCTTCTTGGGTTCGTGTCCATTCTAAACACAATAACCTGATTAGATTCCTTTCCTCAGAAGTCTGAGAAGAGGTCACATCAATCACAGCATGAGGTTTCTGAACACACGGAGAATGCAAATAGGTTGGATACCTCTGCATTTTTCCATTCTCCTCCCCAAAAAGTGTCCATTCATATAATAATCCTTAATACAGGTACACAATATTTAATTGCATATTTCACTCACCCCCCAAAAATGTATATGCAACCTGACTGAAACTAGTCCAAGTAAGAATCATATTCAAACCGCTCCAGCCAAAATGTCAAGTACAACCTAAAAAAGGCTACGTAACGTTTCAAAAGAAAGCCTTTACATTTTCGCATAAAAGTGAAACCCTCAATTTCAAATTTGCCTAAATTTTAAAAAGTCAGTAAAAACAGCAACTAAGCACTTGCTCTATAACATATAGAAATAAATTAAAGCATATTTAATTATATAGGGTAGAGAAAAAGAAAAGCGCTTGACTCTTTCCAACACTCCATTTTCTATTTCAATCAGCAAACTGTAAAAACAGCCTTTGCAATTCAGTCCTACATAAAACAATTTAAAAAGCTACTTTTGATTTTGCTTTCCAGTTTTCCACTCATCTATGGGATCATTACAGCTACACCTGTTCTGCTCATCTGTACTACCTTCAACACCTGAAAAATCAGCCTACAAATGCATTTTGCTTCCTAATCTCTCAAAAAGGCTGGCCGCTATTACTTACACCACTCAACTGATTGGGCAATACAGAGAGGCAGTGTAAATTACTGGTGGTCATGCAGAAGGTTTAAAAACCATCTCTCCTGGCTTCAGTCAGACTCTGTGATATATATCCGTCCTCTATTTATTATGCTAACAAGTCATATAAATGTTCATACTGCTGAGACCACCAATGTTTCCATAGGACCTATTCCACGATCTGTCTTAAACTCTGATCTAAACTGATGTTTGGTACCTTGGCCCCATGTAGATCTGGGACCTCAGATGACCAGTCCAGTCAACACAGCAGTAGCATTTGCTACCACTACAGAAAAGTTGTGGGTTTTTTCTCAAGAAAAATTAACATACTGAACTATCACTGTGGTTTTAGTAAGCACAGGAATAGGGGCTAGGCAGAAAGAGACCAATACGTTCATTTTCTCCTGTAATCAAGGGCTTAAGTGAACCTTGCTCTACAGAGGTGAGAGACTTCCAGACACTGAAATAATCCAGCCTGGTAGCTTTTGTCAATTTAATTATTTTTTACTGAGATGGGCACTCTCAAAACCATCTCAGATTGACAGCCCTGGAGATGATGTCCCGTGTTATCTATTAACAGATACAGTCCAAGGAGCAGCAATGCTTTCAGGTCTGATTTATTTTCATTTCAGTCTTAAATGTGTCCTTCGATTTTTAATTGATGATAGTGACATCTCTCCCCACTAGCACCATTTTTTATTTTTCTCTGAAAGGCAACAAAGATGTTTCCTTCAGCCACATAGATTTTACTTCCAAACCTGATTAATTCTCCCTAAATACAGACTCTATCTTTGTAAGTACTGTTATTACTGTGATTGCCAAAGAATCTACAGTTACTTAATTGGTGACCTAACTTTTAAATACAGCAACTAATCTCTATTTACATTAAATACAAACATCTGGGTAGTTATATTTTAATAAGGTTTTGTTTTTTGGAGAAGGAAATCACTCACTGAAACCAAAACTACAAAAATGAAATATGGGGTGGAAATCAAGAAAAGGGAAAGGAAAATGGGCAAATAATCATTTGAAGATATCAGTTGTCATACGCTGTTTCACCTGTATATATACCACTAGCTACACAGAGCAATGAAGCCACTTCGAGGCAGGAGAATAGCACAACAATGTAATAACAGTGGAAGAAAAT
This sequence comes from Harpia harpyja, assembly GCF_026419915.1. Classification (NCBI taxonomy): domain Eukaryota; kingdom Metazoa; phylum Chordata; class Aves; order Accipitriformes; family Accipitridae; genus Harpia; species Harpia harpyja. The sequence goes on along the minus strand of NC_068942.1, from coordinate 59,068,733 downwards.
TTACAACCAACATCTGCAGGAAGAAAAAGAGAAGGAAGGAGGAAAGGATAATCTAGTGAGTAGGCAAATAGGAATCTGCTTAAACCTGAGCCTCAGGAGAGATGCAAACATAGAGGTTGGCGTGCTGCAGCAGCCTGGCTCATGAAGCAATAGCTGCCAAGACCCAACCATGGAGACGAACGTGCAGGGACATTCTGCTGTAGGCAGCAGTGAGGCAATCAGATTCTAACATAAAAGGTAACATCCTAATCTCTAAGCTTGATCTAAAGCATGAGGTTTAGTACCCTTTCCAATTTCCCTGTTCCTGTTAACAAGAATATCCAAAGTTACAGCAATTATCTACATAAATGTCATCTCTGCATCTTGCTAAGCTCTTGGCCTCAATGACACCCTTTGGCAAATCATGCATTGTAAAACCTAGGTTCAGCTCATTACCACACCACAGATTTCTTGTGTGTTACACGTAAAATCTTTAAAGACAAGGCTTTTTAAAGGAATTTAAGCACATAACATCCTTACAAATCTGTTGGATCCTGTTCTCATAACGGGGATAACTGCACCTTGCTATATCTTACTTACCTTTACATCTCCAAATTACAGACTGTAAAAGTCTTTACTGCTTGTGTAATGAGTAGGCAGGTGTGTAAGGGACCATGTACCTAGTGATGAAATTAAGTAAACTGTCACATAATGGCCAGTCACGGGCTCCTTCAGCTTGAAAGAATTATTTTCTAAGGACCATTCTCTTGTTCTTTGTCCAGTTGAGTTTTAAATAAGTAGAACATTAAGACTGTCTCAGAAATTACATTCACTATGGTTTTCTTGCTTACAGGGTCCCTCCACTTTTATTGATAGCAGCAAATCTTTCACCCTGCTGACTTGTCAAGAGAAGAAAGACACCACCATTATAGGAACATAACTATGACAGAGGATCCCTGAACTGCTCATTGAGCTTTGCCTTGGACAAAACCTACAACAGAGCTGTCAAGAAGGCCTGCCAGGGAAAGAACACATACACAGCCCCTCCATAGTGAGCTCCGTTCCTTATGCTTTAACCCACTGCTCCCCCTTAGTTACTTCTTCACCTTGCTTCTCCAAAGCCCTTATCAGGTCAGAATTGGAAGATTTATTCCCTACTGTAGCTGCTCTGACACAGACCTTCCCACAAAACCTTTAAGTAATTTTTGCACTTTAGAAAACCTATATTATAAATGTTAGAAAAAAGGCATGAATTTTGTATCAGGTGTCAGTGTGACACCTGTTATTTGAACACTAACAAGGTCTGCTGAAGCCCTCTTAAGCATTTGTAGGAAGAGCATAGGCTGGAGGTAAGGAAGAAAAGAGATGATGAGTCAAGGTTACAAACTGCTCTTTTAGAATTTATTTGCTTGGTATCTTTGACAAAGAAGTCCCAAACTCTAATGACAGACAGAAAGACTCAAGATCAACATCCACTCACAATTCTACGTCTTAAAACAGGGACAGAGAATGCCCTCATTTAAAATTCAAATTTAGCTCCCTCCTACTTGGACCTTTGTGTCATCCTGCAGACTTGTTATGATAAATTATTTATGTGGGAATTGCCGAGCCACCAAGCAAAGGGAGAAGTAATTTTTATGTCAAAGGAACAAAGCCTGCTGCATTTTGGTATTTTATTTATTTATTTATTTTAAACAAAGCATTCTGTGGCATGAGTCAGATAATACAGAGTGGGAGGATCACACTCCAGCAGGCTGTGGTAGAGCAGGTGGAGCTGTGGAGACAGCTTGGGCATATGCAGAGGATGTGTTCTCCCTTGAAAGACTTGGAGAAGCAAGTGCTACAAAACTGCTTTTGCAAGGATATCTTGCTGCTATACTTGTACTTCAAAAACACTGGGATTCCTGAGCAATTTTCCTGCACCTATCAATTAATGTTTTCCTTCTGTATCTTCTTTTTCAAGATGGGGATAAACCCCATTTATCTCCCAGGCTAGTTGGGAAAATACTTCTGAGAGCAGGTGACAGCCTTTGCAAATGGAAAATATATCAAAATGCAAAATGCTTACACTATTCCCTGGACACAGAGCAGACTCAGCAGTGTAGAAAGGGTATTCCACAAGGGGGTCTTAGTATATTCAAGTTAGCTTATTTTCCTTGGTCCCTAACTACTGACTTTATTCTGTCTCTTCTGTTATTCCATTCCAGGTTAAATTCCATTATCTTATGGCAGATACGAGCAAACTGACATGTAAACTCTAGACAAAGGTTTTTACAAGGCCCTATATTCCTCCAAATACATCAGAAAGCTTTTTAATAGGGTTGAAGGTCCCTGGATTTAATCATCAGATTTATTCCATCTCCAGGACTATAGATAGCTGGGTCTGTTTGTTTGTCCTCTCAATTAAATTGGCATGAATAAACAATAATGCCACTGATCTCAGAAGTCACAACAGTGTGAAAGAAAACCTCAGGTCCATGGTGAGGAGACCAGCCCTTGCATTAACATAGCCCCTTCAGTGGCTCAGCAAGTAGTTTAAAATAAATAAATAATGCAAACAAGAGACAGTAAATCCAAATTTGAATAATGAGATCCTTGGGTTTGCTGCTGTTTGGAATATTATTTATACAAACACACAGTAGCCCCGGGTGTTCTCAAATAAGCCCAGCAAGTTCCCTAAAGGTTTGTTAGCTGACTGCTTGCCTGGGGGCCACTGGATCTATTACAGTCTTGCTGTAGCTTCCTGCTGAAGAAACCCTTCCTGAGAGTCTCAAACCTGGTAACAGGCTAGTCAGCGAGTATGCCAGGAAAATGCTGTGGAGACCCTAGCGAGGCATGCAGTTACCGTGCCTAGTGCGGGATGCCAGACTTTTGACAGCACAGATCACATCTCATTTGTAATGTGCATTAGGAGCTTTTAATCAAGGTGGAAAGAAGCGTCCTCTCTCCCTTCATGGCAGAGAGCTCAGGCTGGGCGCAGTGCTGCACAACTGCAGTACCAAGGGATAAGGGAAGATACTCAAGCGGAAAAGCAGTGATGAAACTGGCGTGATTCCTAGTGGCTTCTTGTAGGAGACTGAGCTAGTAATTCAGAAAAACAAGCTTGTTAGAGGAAAACAGGAATGGCACCAATCTGCTGTAATAAGCAGGCAGTAGAACGGTGCCTCGATGTCATGTTCATGTCTCGTGTTTGAGCCACTCGCTGCAAAGGTTGGGGCCTTGCTGGGTGTAAATGAGCCCAGCCTAATGATTTTTCCTCTCTTCTTAGTCTCCCAAGCTAGTATTAATTTACAGTGGGAACCACAAAAGGCAAAAGCAGTGCAGCAAAATTGTGGGCAGACTAGGTGGTTTCCATCAGCTATGCCATACAGACTTTTATCCGTCAGGGTGAAGGAGATGAAAGACTGGATGCTTTAACCAACTGTTTGGGTCTTGAGGTGAGGCAGTAACTCACATAGGACAGGGAGTTTCCAGTTTCCTCCAGATTATGGGCATTTTTAAAAATAATCACAACACTCCAGAGTACCATCTAGCTAAGAAAACATTGTTCAGGGAGTAAATCCTTGAGATGATGAAACATTCCTTTTACAGATGGGAACACAGAGGCACAGAAGGATTAAATGACTTGCCCAGTATTATAAAGTAAATCAGTGATAAAATACAGAAAAGAAACAGGTGTCCTCATGCCCACTTCTGTACATAAATCACTAGACCATAATTTCTTCTGCAAGATCATAATTTCTTCCTTTCGTATGCTATCTTGCTGCCAGAGGAAGATTATTCTACATGCTGCATAGAGTAACATTTTTCCAAGTCTAATTCAAAACCTGTCAAGCCATGGAGTTTCTCTTCTATTCCCTTGGGAAATGATTCCAAAGCTTGACAGTGCAAGGACACATCTCTGTGACAGGAAGTTTTCCATGATACTTACCCTTAAATTTTTTCTATTCTCTACTTGTAGTCATCTAAATATCTTGTCTCTTTCCATAGTATTTATGATCCTCAAACACTAGCAGAGTTACATTTCCCCTTCTTTCTCCCAGCTATAACTTAATCAAGCAATATAAAACTAACTCTTTCAATACTACCTCTAAAAACAATTCCTTAAACTTCCAAAACACTTTTCATTTGTTCCCCTGAACTTTCTCCACTTTTCCAATATTAGACACTTATTTCAGTCTTTCCACAGTGTGTTCTTTGACTTCGACCAGTACTTTTTTTCTCCTGGCTGATGGGACAGACTACAGCAGTACACAGGGTGATGTGAGAGCTGGAGTCTGGAGTGGGAAATCAATGGTGTCGCAAAACGTCTAGGGTTGAGGGATTACTGGGAGGCTCCTGAAGGAATGTTTCTATCCATCCGTTGGAACTGGAAGGAGTGCCAGATCCTCCATTAATGTTGGGCTAATTTACTCAAAGGTGAGAGGCAGAACTTACTGCTTCCTTACTGTTCATTTTACCATTTTAGCCCACAGTAGTCAGAAGAAACACATGTTAAATTCAAACATTAAATAATAACAATAAAATTGTTTGTTTCACTGCCTGGGTAAATCAGCAAAAAGCAAACACCAATACCTGAAACCCTTGTGGTTTCCACTGCGGTCAGAATTAAGCCTCACAAAAATAGCCATCTCAGCAAAAATATACAACCATGGGCTGCCACATTAACATAAAGTACAGCAGCCAGAAATTATTGCTGCCTCTAATCTCCAAACACTCAGGAGCTGAACTGCATTCAGCGGAATGACCTGTCCTCCATGATGCATTAGCGTTTGCACTCACTCTCTCTCATGCGTACACAGAGCCTGTCCTTTTGGAGTACAGAGATTTATACTTCCTGAAATAAAAAAAGCAATACTTTAACTGCCCCTGCCTGGTCCCCTTTCTCCTCTCTAACAAAATCATCAACTCTAAGATTTTTGCAGACAGTGGGACACATACTTTGAGTGAAGATCAAGAAACAAAGAACAACCCAAAGCTTCAATTATGATCTTCCTATTGACACCCCAGAAGACTCAATAACTTCCTTTTCCCCAATATTTCTAAAATGAAAGTGATGCAAAATAGTTAACAGCTTGAACAAGAAGCTATAAAGAACCCACGTGTAAATGTGCTTACACAAAGTCACATTAAAAAAAAAACAAAACACTTGCTGATCTTATTTCCTTTGAGTTTATGCCATCCCTCTCTCTGACCCATGCCCTCTATCCCGTTTCTTGTCTGTCTTATCTTCTCCTTAAAAACATTACAGCTATGCCTATGAACAAGTCTGTCTAAAATTAAACTAGGAGAAACTAATATGTAAAAGTTCTTATTTCTACTAAAGGTTGGCTTATTTTAATAACTGACTTCTTGTTTGTATTTAAACTGCTTTTAGTTGCTTTCAGCTAAATTGATGAAAACCAGGTTTAAACCAGAGTGAGTGCACTGGTTTAATGAAGAACATTGGAAACAATATCTTAAATTAAAATGGTGCAACTGATGGCAGAGGAGAGCAAAGACTGAAGGCTTACTGTTGAAGACAGACTGACAAAGGTCTGCCTAAAATAATAATAGGCAGAGGTTAAACCTCAGTGGAACTGGTAGGTATAATTGCCAACAAGGTACTTGTAAGGTACTTATAAGAAAGAGTTGAAAACAAGTTTCCACTTCAGACAAAAGGATAATATAATGTTGTTTCAGATTTTGAGTAATTAAAATTAAAAACAAAACGAAACAAAAAAACCAAAATCCAAACAAATCCACAAGACAACAGACCATTGCTGGGCAACTCCTTCGGAAGACACACGAGAGCAGAACACACTCTCCAGGTAGAGATAGCTACAGAAGTTCAGCTCCGGTGTGGTGACTGACTGTGGTGTGGTGTGGCTATGCAACAGAGCATTTGGGGAAGGAAGCCATATAGAGAGAACTGGTGCTCTGAGTATAGAGAAGGACCTTTATGTTTCGTATCTTATTTTGTTTGAGAATGGAGGGCTTTATACATTCCTTTAAAATAACAAAAAATCCATTAAAGATATCCGATTCCATCCAATTCATTCCCTCTCCATAACTGGAATAAACTACTGTCCCCCAAATTTAGGATAGTTGCTGTAATGAAAAGAAGCACAGTTTTTAATAGGAAGGTAGCAGCAATAAATAATCTAGCATCTATTGCTGCAATAACAGCATGCTGCTGACAATGACTGATGGTTACTACTCTGAAATCATCCTACATAAGATGACAGATTAAATCAGATCTAGCTCTATGCATAAGACAAGCTCTTCCACACATTCAAATATTATGTTCTAAAAACCAGACAACAGCAACCAGAACCCTCCATGATGCCATCATGTTACCTAAAGACTCCTCATTACCCTTCACTCTTTAGGACCAAACAGCTACCACAAACTTAGAAGGAATGTTAATATTAAGGACCACTGCTATTACAAATCTACCAAATAAAACATCTAGAACACAGTCGTTATTCCTCATTAATAATCATACTTACAACATTTCATTTAGGACTCGACATTAGCAAAGTGCTGCAACAGCAAAAAGTAGTAAGTGTTAATGATTATTTCATTCAGACAACCTAAGCTGCAGAGCCAGCAGAAGCCCCAAAAGCTTGCTTCAGAGAAATCTTTGCACCTACTCTAAAAGGTCTTTTCAGAGCACCACCAACAACAGAAGATTAAATCTGCAAAGGAAATTGATGACATTCAGCTCTAAATTGGTGTAAAAGTCTCACATACTTCTATTTCAAACTCACCACGTTCCCACCAAAATAATCAGCTGTGAAAGAGTGAATGAGGCCTATATTTAAAGCTAATATTGTTAGGCTTTGGAGCTGTATCCCCTCAAAACAGACACAGTCCTAACATCCCTCAGAAGCACTGCATATAGGTTGTCCACAGCCTCATCCATCTGCTTGGGAAACATTTAAACAGATACATATCTATGAGACATGCTCCATTAAAATATGCCAGCAAATATATCAAGCACCAGCCAGTTCTCCCCACATTTACACCTCTCCTTTCATCCCAGCAGATACAGCATTCTCAACATTCAGGCCTATCGGGTTACATCAGAAACATAGCTGCTGTCCCTGTGTCATCTATGTCAAAGGTATCCCTTTTTTTCCTCCCTCTTCTTCCCCAGATCTTAGCCACTGAGCCTAGAAAGGTTGTCTACTTCTTTTATGCCTCAACTGAGAAATCGATAAATGCTCTCAGCCTTTCCAACTTTATGTTTTTATTTGACAACAGTATACAACAACAACGATCTATGTGACATGGTTACAGCAGACTATTCTTAGGTGTACTATCACATTACTGCAATTGAACAGGATACCATAAAAGAGATTTAAGGTAAGTGTTACCCTGCCTTTGCAATGAAGAGTGTGCAAACAGTTAATTAAAGCAACTCGCCTAACACGCTATAGTGTGATCTAGCATCCAAATCCTTCACCAGTTAAACTTTAAGGTGACACACTGACTCTGTAGTAAAAGAACATCCAACTCGGTGTTATCCTGGTACAGCTATTTTATTACCATTATTCAAGTACCTGTTCCCTATTTCAACAAGCACACACATAATCTCTCTCGTCCTTCCTTCCAACCTCTTATGTGTACACTGTACAGCGCACTGACCTATAGTGCCCTGCCACAAAAAGAGAGGTAAGGAGAATGGAGATACAGCATTTGTGCTGAGTTTTGGGCTGCTTCACCCAAGATTAGACCTTAGGGCTGAGCTGAGGATCACAATATGGTTCATAAAACTTATACAACAGCCATAAATACTCCTAGATAGTACTCACCAGTAACACTTTCTGAACTCAGAATGAAGTGCCCCCACCTTGTCACAAGCACATTGAAGTCAATAAGCCTATTTTCTTTAAATGAGTTCTTTGGCTTGCTCATTTCCCTCCACTTAAAGAAAACCCCCAAACAAACAAAATAAAAGCAAAAGCCAAAAGCCCCAATAAGTAAACAAACAACAGAGATCATACAAACTCATCACAAAAGGGAAACACTTAGGTCTCTTGTGAGAAACGTTCAAGAAGCAAAGCTAAGCCAATCCAGCTATGCCAAATGCAGGCAGCCTGGGCTGCCCAAGGGGTCTCCCAGCCCTGATAATTATATATTTGGGCTGCATTGCCATAACGCTGGCTTATGGCAATCTCTTTTCTTAAAAAAGAAAAGAAAAATCAATCAAAGTGAGCTACAGCTCGACAGGTCTGCAGTAAAGCCCAGCCATGTAGAAAATAGAGCAGCAGCTGCACTACAGGATCAAAAAACAGAGTGAGCAAACTCCATCATCGGGTACAATTATCTCACAGGAAAAAAAAAACCAAAAGAAGAAAAATAAATACACACACACCCCCACCCCCCTCACCCCCCCCAATGTCTAACACAAACCCAAGAGATTTGGGTTTCTGATGCAGGATATCTGCATACTAGCCACTAACTTCCCTACAGACGACTTACTCTTTTTTTCAAACCTTTGGCTCTCATCAGACTTTAGTTTAGTACTTCAGAAGGAAGGACCAAAAAGCATGCACAACAAGAATGAAGTCTAACCTGAGAGACTGCCCTTCATAGTCACATTCCACCCACAAGGCTCCTGGAGGAGTCCTGCCAAGTTTGGGAGAGGGTTACTCCCCCACCCGGCCAAGGCATAACAACTACATGGCAAGCTCAGGTAAGGTAAGTATATCATAGCATCAACATACAGCATCCAAATCATCTCACAGAAACAGGCCCAAACCATATCTCCATGGACAACTACATTTTTGGAGTGTTTGGAAGTTCAATACACACACAGGAGCTTGGTCCTCTTTCTAATGAGTCAAAATAAAGCCTCCATTCAAAGATATTGCTAATACATGTATCTACACTCTAATCAGCTGGCAACTCTTAGATATTAAATTTTCATCTCAAATGTTTCTCTGAATATATGAAGTAGCTCACCCCCTAATAAAGCAAGTCTGGGCAGCCTTTATCCTGTGAGATAGTGGACATGAGGCAGAGGCCTCAGAAATCCAACTGACTAATGAATTTTTAGGCTCTGGTATGCACATGCTGTGTAGAGATGCATGTACCTTCTCATCCCTGAACCTACTGGAGCCAAATCCCTGCCTGGGAATTAGTAATCAATTCTCTACAATAACCTTACTAAATCCTTAGGAGAATGGGGAATTTCCTATGACACCTGTACAATTTCTGACAGTGTTGTCAGTTGATAGTAAGAAATTCCAATTCCTCAAACACAACCAGACAATGTTTTCCATCAGATGTCACCAAATTACATCATCATTTCATAATTTCCTCTGTCCATTTCTCACACCATGCCCTGCTCATTTTTTTCTGCCCGTTTCATGCATGAAATCCCTGGCTGCATAGACCGAGGCCATGAAGTTATAAGCACCTCTAGAAAATGTCAAACCCTGTGTTTATGGGACATGCCCACAAACTTTATGCTGGGAATGAATGCTGTGCAGCACTCAAGTATCTGTTTGTTTATGCATATTTATATTTATGACTTTTCAAAAAAAATTCCTCAATGCCTCAAGGAACTACTTATAGGACAGAAGTTAGAGGAAATCACATCAACTAAGGTGTTTCACTGTCTGAACAGTGTAAATATACGTCCTCTAAGTGGTTATCAGACAACCATGGAAAGTGAACACCAATGAAGATTTCTGGGGCTCCACCAATGCCCTGTTCTTCAGCAAAAGGTTTTTCACTTGTCTCCAGTCCCTACACACCTCTTTGGCCTTTGGGGATTGTCAGCTCTCCGTGGGGAGGGAGGAAAAAACTGCAGAGCCAACTATAAAGAGCAGAAGAAAACGGTGGGTGTCTGTACAACAGAAAAGTAGCAAGACACTCTTTGCCGTAACTCTGCACTGCAGAGAAATCACACTTACCCACAACAGCAGCAGCCAAGTGTGGGGAGCAATGCAAGCTGTATGGGATATGCAACTGGGGGTAGAGACTGCAGAAAGAGGATCTTTCTCATCAGACACACTCAGAACAAACAACTCATTCACCTTGAGGTGTTCACTGTTATGCTTCCAGCCAAGAAGAGATTCTACTGAATCTGCTATCACTCATGAGATGATCACAGTATAAAACAGTACAGCTAAATCCTGTAGCTGCAGTAAAAGTAGGCACCCAAGCTTAATAAAAAAATAAAGAGAAATTCAGTAATCTAAGGACTTGCCATTTAATCTCCTTGAATCTCTTACATGTAAGGCAATTTGGTCACCATTGACAATTCTTATTGCAATATGCTGAAAGTACATCAGGATTTTGATAGATAAACTCTTGAAGAACTATGCTGATACACCACCAAAACACTATCACATCAAACTGGACTCAAAAGATACCTTCAGTTTTACAAGCACTTCCAGATTTCTCAGACAAGCAGAAAGCACAGCTGGGCACTGCCCTGTCATAGTGACGCCAAGAGAGCAAGGAAGAGTACCCTTTGGCATTGCGCAGCCTTTCTTTCACAGAACCCCACTGAAGAGCGTAGGTGGCCACTGTGCCGACACATACTAACAAGTCCTCTGGAAGCACCTACAGTCAGTCTTCCTGGGGCTGCAGAAAGTCCAAACTGCCCTCCTGTGGCCTCTCTCTTTCACGCTCCAGTACACTTCAACTGAAGCAAGAGCCACCTTAGCTGAAGATCAGCAAGCTGCGGACTCACCAGCGCAACAAGTACAGCAATAAATAATGGAAGCCAACACGTCTGAGAGAAACTGGCAAGAGAAAAAGATTCACACAAGGCAAAGACAAACAGCAACATAATAAATAAAGTAGCTGAGATGAATGTAAGTATCACTCATCTGCAAGAGGCGACTGCACGCAAATAATTGACAACTGGGCACACTCAGGAGTTTAACTGGTCTCCTAGGGATATGGTGACATGACAAATTATTATCTGCCTCTGAGAAAGCACTTTCCTTAATTCCTCCTAAATTCTGTGAAATGAGCATGGATAAAAAATACAGGGACATTTTATAGATGTTCCCTTATGACGAGATTAGGTCTTTTTCCATTTAGAAAACTGCAGCAGAGAACTGAGGGTGGTCTGTACTGCTTCAACATGAACTGCAATGCACATCTCCAAGTGACCTTAAAAACGATGCCACTAAGAACTGTAAAGACCATGTCCTCAATGGGAAGATCTTACTACTGTTCCTTCCAGTTTCACAGCCACAGCATGGACACTTTATTCCATGTCTCCAACAAAACTCAGCCCTTAAAGTCACCCTGTGAGATCTCAGTGTTTACTCATGAACAAAGAAATACAGCTTGTGGATGCACAGAAATGCTTGAAAGGATGAATAGTATGCACACAGGCCCAAGTCTGAAGAGAAACAGAAATAGAGAACGCCTTATTTTCCCAAATTCTGAAACTTCGCATCACTTCAAAGAAGAGATGGTCTGTGGGATATGCTGGGCCCCCACCTACACAGTAGGATTCATGTAGAAATCTATCACTAATAACACACTGACTTCCACCGGCATAAGAGAAACACCACACACACGGCAATAGTGTATGAACACATCTCACATCTCTGGCAGGTCGAAATAATACTTCGGCCTGTGTTCAAGCTCTTACTACGCCTGTTGGCAAGAACTACATAGGTGTTTGCATAAAAGATTTTTCCAGAAGAAAATCCAACATAGGCATAAGAAAAGGTGCTTAATTCATGTTAAAATATAACACTACAGACAGAAGTTTTAACCCTGCTTTACCTCTTCTCTACCAATGGGATGAAAAGAAATTTCAAGGTCATCACTTATCAATATAGCTGCACAAAACCAGTACTAGTAAGAGCTGTAGATAAGAATTATGTTTTTACCACTATCACCCAATTCCTGTAGTTTTCACAGGTATCCCACGTGGTTTGGTTATTTTTGCAGCCTTTTTGCATTTGCAGATGTTCTAGCAAATGGTATTTATTAAAGGAATATTCCAGTGTTGAAAAGATGCACATTTCAAATGGCATATTGCATAGATAATGCAAATTTGGATGGGCTCAATGAAATAGAAAAAGACGAGAAGGAGGACGGATTCACTCAGAAACATTTGTTAAAGAAGCTCCTGAAGAGCACGATATAACAAAAATTTCTCAATTTGTGTAGGACTAGAAAGAAGAGGAATTAGGCAAATGTATTGTTTATTCTGAACCACCTTTAAAATTCAATATTAGTTTTAAGACCTTGAAATCTAGCTTGAAACTAGTCACATAGAGTATCTGTATACACTCCTCTCGTCTATAATTTTTGTCATTTTGTTTAATATGGTCAGAACTTGCTTAGATGACCCTAAAATGTATACAACAGAGACAAAGGATCCCCACCCTCATAAACTAGCCAAACAGCTGAGAAGCAGTATGAAAAGAACATTATATAGAAGATGGCTCCTCAGAGGGCCACATCTTATTTTAAGATCTACAGTGTACCTGGAAGCACAATCCCAAAGCACAGGCTTTGATGCTAAACCATAATACTGCCTATTCACATGCCATTTCCAATCCACAGATCTCAAAAACTTTGACAATGCTAAATAAACCTTGTAAACACCCTATGAAGTATACAAGCGTTAGCCTTTACTTTCACACCTGCAGCAGGATGACCTTCCTAGAGGAATATGGGATCAGAACTAGGAATTCAGTCCAGAAATTCTGACCACTAAACACCCATACTTTGACCATTATCTCATGCTATCTCTCAGCCCTCATCACAGTAGCTACACACCCAACTTTGTAGTTCCCACTTCTATATATTCTCTCAAGTTCCTCTCCACATAGCAGCACAAGAAAAGTCAATCTAGCACTGAGGGAAATACAACAAAACAATCTATGCTGGAGATAGCCACTGGCAATTTCCAATTATTCCCAGATAGCTTGACTTGGCGTCTCTTCATAGTGTCATTTAACGTTATCAGATGATAGCTAGTTATTTCTCAAACAAACAGCTGGAATCTAATCCTGTTCTCCTAACTGAGTTTGCAAGACTCTTCTCCTGAGTTATCTTCTGAGAATTATGTCTTGAGATTTTCTTGTCCAATGGAACCAGCTAAAAGATACCAGATAAGCTCAGAGTTCACCAGGGCACTTGACATTTTCTTCATATAATGTTCTTGTGCAGAATAAGTGGGATATTATGCAGAATAATTGCTTATGCTGTGAACATCAGCCTGAAAGGTGCACATTTCCTTGGAGTGGGCAATCTGGAAGTAGCTAGAAACACAGTAAGACAGAACAACTAATGGACATCAACCCAAGCTGCACATCATCGAGGGAAGAAATTACCATGTTAATCAATACTAATTCTTTAGCTCCAAAATTTACACATGGGAAAAGAAAACAGAAGATTCAGGAGACCTCAACTTAAGTTCTTACACTGCTCCATCACTGGATATGATTTTGCTCGACAACTAAAACAAGCTGGCAAGCTGCAGCTTCTGATAGGACATATGCTCACATCTCTCTCCTCAAACGCATCATAGATAGCTCCCCATCACAGGAACTTTAGCAGACTGTCTACGGTCTGTAAAGACTGAAAGAAATGCCCTCTCTTCCACTGTAAGGGCACAAGGCCAGAGCAGGAAAAAGGGGAAAACTGACATTGCCATTGGTTCACAAAGATTTGTTTCAAGGGTTATTATAGGATGTTTGTTACCAGGTGTCTCAGTCCAATTCCTTTCCCAACACCCTCCATTAAAAAGGATAAGATAAATATAAAACAATTGGAGAAGCATCTGAGGATTCATTATATTCTGTAAACACCACATTTGCAACATGGTGTTTGTATTTACCTTCTTTTCATCCACCCTGATGTGAGCTGCTTTTGTAGTTCTCCACAATAACTTAACGCTAACAGCTCAGAGAAAACAAAACCACTTTAGAAGTTACTCGGAAATGTACAAATATAATGCAGGAACATTATTTTCAACCTTGATTTTAGTTTCAGAGGCAAAACAGAAAGTACATTAAGGCTGGTCTGAATAAAATTTCTCATGAAGCCAGATTTTGGTGTGAACTAGGAAAAAGACTTTCTTTGAACTCTGTATTGCTTACATTTGCATTTTGAAACTGAAATTTCCCTTTGAAACTCCCAATATGTTTCTGTTACCTTCAGGGAACAATAAGGGAGCCCTCCTGTGGGTAATGTATCACATTTAAATTCCCATGACCGACAAGGAAAGACTATGTAACCTAGGGGATAAAATAGCTCTATTTTAGAGCAAAGAGAGTGAGGTGGTAATCCACTGGAGGCTGTAGTTTAATTTAAATGGCTATTAACTTTGTTCCATTGGGGCAGTTATAGTTTAATTCATACTACTTTTCTGAAGCAAAAGAAATCGCACCAAATAAAACATCCCAGGCTACAAAAGATATCTTAGCTGGACAAAAAAGTGTGAATGGCTTTTTAGATGTATTATAAATGGTAAATTAGAATCATTTATGCTTCCAACTCTCGGACACATAAGGTTTAACTTTAGTGACAATATTCACATGAGGGCACCAATATTGCTCATATTAGTAAAGTTAGGTACTTGTTCAAGATCACTGCTCAGTCAGGACTCTGTGTTCCTTAGTACATCACTGCTTCCTTTACATAAGGCACAACAAAGAACACAATACTCTCTTCCTCCCTCCTGAACCAGCAAAATACTCAGAAAGGGAGAACACAAAGACCCAAGACCAAGTTAACTCTATTGCCTGCCTTGGGTTCTTGTGTTGGACCCATCCAGTTTGTTGGCTTTAAACAACAGCAGCTCTGCTCTCATAAATAGCAAAACAGCCACATTCACCATCACAACATGCTGTTCTTCATGGTCTGCCACTGGCTTCAGAGAGCTTATTTTTTGGAAAACAAACAAAAGAAAACCAAGTATTTGGACCTGCTGGGATTTCAGCACGGGGGGGAGGGGGGAATCTAATTTCTACCCCAACCACTCCCAGAAAAATGTACATTTGCTTTAAAAGTTTTGCATAATCTTGCATAGACTATAGGTGTTGATTTCCATGACATCCAATAGGACTTGCAATTGCTCAGCACCCTACAGAATGGAGACTGCTCTGAAGTTCACAGCTGCTGAGTGTCTGAAGTCTTTGGATTTATGCTTAGTTATGCTATGAGCTCAATTCACTTATGTCATGTGTTGGGCACAATTCTATGAGTGTCAGTTTATTTCTAATAGCTTATGACAGCACAGCTTTCCAAAGGAGTATGAGCTAGTGAAAAGCATAAGCCAGGTTCATTAACCTCTCTGCAACAGGATGAATCTATGCAGCAGTCTCAATCCAGTTTCAAATATTTCCACTATTTCCCTTATGTGTCTGTTCTTTAGAATCTGTTATGTCCATTCAAGACCTTGTGTGATAGAGCTCAAAGATACCTTCTGGTGGATATATACATGGATACTCAACCTTTCACATTCCCTCAGGATATACTTAGAAAATCAATTATATGCAGAAATGTGCCTACAACATAACTTTTAACATCTGCTGCGTAGCCTCACATCTCCACTGATACGTCTTGCGATATAGGCCTCTGCAATCTCTAAACACATTGTAATAGCACTATCAGAGGAGTAAAGTCATTTCCTAAACAGTGTAGGTTCAGCAATGCTGATGGCATTAGAGGAACTAGCAGTATAACCATTTATAACCAGGAGTATCAAAGCGTTGCCAGGACAACTTATCTAGACGGTCAGCTTCTTTGGAGACTAATAAAGCCACAATCCAGTACGTAACTTCTGCCAGATCTCTGTTCCTCCTCACTGCAGCTGCTCAGGGAAGGCACTAACCTCCGTGCTCTTACTGGCATTTTAACACCTCTGTGACCTTGTGTTATCACTGCTAGGCACCAGCCCATCGCATTCCGTCTAGCGTGAGCAGGCAAAGTCCTGCTCGAGTAATGCCTTCTTTAAGGAGCACAGACTGCTAAATTAATCATAGAGGCCACTTTTAGACTGCGAGAATGGGAGGCAGACAAGGTACTTATCTTTCTTTTTCTGCTCTTTAAACTTCCTCTTGCTCTCTCAGGTTAACACCTTCTTTTATTCCACTTTTGAAATGGTTGCATATAGAATGCCAATCAGAGAGAATGAACTACAAAGTAATATCTCGCAGCTATAGGGATTCCTACTGTAAAGGACACTAGCACAGGAATTGTCCAGAGAAGTAACTTCACCAACAGGTGAGTCAAAAAGCAGCACTGAAGTTAACAGAATACAACAATTTTTTACAATCACTCTGGCAAGGAACTGAAGAACATACATTGCAATTGAAATTGTGGGGAGAACCTAATACTTGTAGTCCAACTTGTTCAGAACACAAACTAATGCTCTGGTCTAGCTAAACATACTACGCTGTTCTTGTCAACTGCTATTAATCAAGGCTTGGCTTCTGCCTTCTGTTAAGGGAATTTTCTCACAGATTTTTATAAAAGTAGAGGTAAAATTCAACAGTCTTTGCTATCACGAGTCTCCTCTATAAACAGAGGACATGTAACTGACTGATATTTTTGGTTTTGATCTGCTCTCAGAAAAACCGCACACAGTGGAAGATTTCTGTACCTCAGATGACAAGCAAATAAGGAACAAGACACAAAAATGTGCCCTATTTCTCAGTTAGTCTGCCATCATATAAGGCCTGATTTTCAAATCCACAGATCTCAGCATAAAGATTTCCATTTCATTCAAACAAATTAGAATCAAATCCATAATACAAGACAGGGACAAAATGGCTGCAAACCAAATATACAAGCAGACGTCTCAGAATTTGGTATTTACAGAGAAAGGAAATAATGATATCAGAGATTCCATAGCTACATCACAGTTTAAGCATAACAATTCTGAAAAATGGTGTGTTTTCAGGCATAACAATTTCTTCGAATAAAACAAAATATTCACAAAAGCTAAGTATATGAGGAGGAATCAGACATCGCTCATGAGTCTGATCAATAGCAAGAAATAACTTCTTCCATCAAAAGAACAACAGTATCATGCATATGGCAAGAAATGGAACAACGGTCTTAACATTTTAGATTAGTAGTAACTCCTATGCAGGTAAGGAAACTTCTTCTGTGAAAAGATCCATCTGAAACCCTAATGCACACAGGTATGCTCAATATTGCCTGTACCAAAAGCCACAAGCAAAGTTTAAATCAAACTAAGTAGAAGGATGCTTGAAGAACAACCAAAAAAAAAAAAACCCCACAAACAAGCCACAAAAAATGCAAAAAAACCCCAAATAACAAAAACTTGAAGATATGTAAAACCAGAAGAAACAAGATACAAGTGAAGAAAGGAAATACTTTCATTTTGGGAGAGAAGCTCTGTTACAGTATTAGGAAAGCAGATCAGTGAGAACCGAGATAAATTAACTTGGAATCCACACACACTGAATATCTGGATCCAGAAAATAAATGCGGGTATCTCACAACGACAGGTCTCAATATTTTCTAACAATTCCCCTATTTTGCTGTCAGCCGAAAGTTACAAAAACCTCCACCTTTCTTAGCAGTTTTCTGGAAGAAGCTGCCATGGAACAGGATTTCTAAAACCTCAGAAGTCTTTCAATATTAAAAAGAAATAATTTCAAGTTTTACGATAACATTTGAATCCAGCCACATTGCAGCAACTGTGACTCATCAAATCTTAACATAACACAGCATGAGAAATGAGAAAAGACTGAGGTAAAAAGGCATGACACCAAGCCAGTTTCAAAGAGCTTTGTGACTGGAGGCAGATTTCAGTGACTAGTTTTCATAATACCTTAAGCTCCCACCTTTCATTAGAGCATGAGCCAGGCTCACCACAGTCCTGGAGATGAGGAGATAGTAATACACAAGATAGAAAGGACAGGAAAAAAACAAAATAACAAGAAGATTCATGGCTGAATTTAGAGCCTTTGCAGGGTTTAATACATCTCCTTAGAGATCTTAATTGCACATCAATCTTCTTCAGCTAGAGAATGAGGGGTGAACATGCGATTCTCCAGCTCAGCACAGAGGGCAAACTAGAGTTAAAAGAGAAGGAGAAAAGAAGGGCATGCTCAATCCAAACTGGATTTTCTTCCCTCTTACCGTGAGAAGACAAGAAGCTTTTCCTTAGTGCTTGCCAACACAGGGAAATTACTTCAGAACAAATAAGAATGTGACTTAACTGCATTCTGTCCGTAATTCCCTTATTCTATACCTTGAGTTCTTTTTGGCAGTTAAGCTTAATCCACTTCTAACCCACACAAAGGCATGTTCAGTGCAGGGTGCCCACGCAAGGAATTAGTAGAGAATAAGTATGCTAAGCTAACAAGACCTTAGCACAAAGTTCTTCATCAACCTTCACTGCCAATGTCATTCTTGTTATTCACAGAGACTTAAACTGCCAAGGTAGGAAAAAGAACTATGCGAGAATCTTTGCTCTCCACTCCTATGACTGGAAGACAGACAAGAATTCCCCTCTGCTGGTATCAGCCACATCCAAGCTATCTAGTCATATTCAGAGTTGCATATCCATAACAATCCAAGAATGGAGTAAGGTCCAGTCTATTCTATGTTTAGATGAACCAGACACCATCCTCTTCAACGGCTTTAAGCTGTGCCTGGTTTGTATGGCTCCAGATGGAACATCTACATTTCTTACTACATGAACAACTTAGCTGTGTGATGATAACATGAAAAATTTTGGTTACAGTCTATACTTATCAGATCTAGATTAGATACTATGTAATCAACAGACAGTTTATTAGTATCTATGACCTCATCTATGTTTTATCCCATAAATTCAAAATTATTAAAGTCACCAGAGTCGACATGAATGTCCCACACTCTAATTCTCAGCCCCCCTGCTCTCAGAGTTCATGTTCTTAAAGAAATGCCAACACAGAAATGCCACATAACATGACTCCCATCCATGCCAACAATATTTTGTTTTAAGGGCAGCTTAGAGTCAAGCACAGAAAAACCCAAACCACAGTGATGAGCATTCCCAGTTTCTTATGCAGAAGAGTCATACTTTAAACTACATTTCTTATAACACTATAGACTTATATCTCCCAAAATTTTAGGAATACCTAAAATTTCTTCACAGACTTAAACAGGGACTGACAGGATTAAAACTATAGGCTATCCCTTGATGAGCATGCAGTGACACACCTTCAGACCTTTTTAAACTGTCTTCCCCCACATTACTCATGAGACTATCAGACCACTATAGAAAAATCTAACTTGGGTTTCCCTATTGATTTCACGATGAGACACATGCACAAAGCAAGAGACAAGTGGTATCAGCCCATTTCACTTTCTCCTTACGAACTGTTCTTTCTTACATACTATCTCTCTCACATTAAATTTTGAATAGCAAAGAATGGAAAAGTCTCTCCTGCTTCTAAAAATAATGATACTTAAACTCTTTTTTTTCTATAAATAAAAAGAAGCGTAACAGAATCTATGAGTTCTTTGGGTGAAGGAGAGGCCTTATTAATTTTTAAAACCAAACCCACATTTTGAATCTAAGCAGCGCATTTCACATTTCAGGGTCTGGCATCTCAACTGTAATGCAAAACCTGCACTAGCAAAAAGATGAAGAGGAAAAAGCACACTTGTCTGCCCTGGAACTCTGCTGCCCTTAGGCATGAGCCAGAAATAATCCCAGAGGCAGGATGCAAATGAAATGTCTCGTCAGCACACAGGCCTTAATGCATTTTACCTTAAACATTTACATTAACAGATGGTCCCCCACAGTCCCATAAGCTCACTCCTGAGTTCATTTCCACCTCACTCCAGGTCCCATTTGTCATTGGCCAAACAGCAGAATGTCACAAGGGGGTTGAGCCAGAACAGAGGAACGGGACAAACAGTATAAAATGATAGGTGTCACCTACGCATATGCATTTGACCTCAGTTAAAAAGGGAGGAAAATTGAAGGTAAGAGCAAAAGGAAGGAAAAGGAGTAATGCAGTGATCAGATGACCTAGTACTACCAGGAGTACCAAAAAAAACCCCAACAACAACAAAAAAAAAACCCCAAGAAAACAAACACCAAACAAAAAAACCACACTGCTCCTTTTGGTGAGGACCCAAATGCTACTTTTGTAAGTGGAGATGTAACTGCGTGCTGTGAAAGTGGCCTAGGCTGGCTCATACATTTAAGGGAAGGAGACTGACTGGCTCATTCAGATGAGGAAGCAGCACAATACAGCCAGGCTGCTCAGCCCTCACTCGCGGGAGATGTAAAACTCTCAGATCAGTCCAGTGCTTTTGCTTTTGGCAGTCCAGTGCCATGACTTCTGCTTTTGCTGAGCCTCTAAATTCTCAGCTCTGTCACAGAAAGTGGTATTGGTTTAACCAGGGGAAGAATAGAAGTCCAAGCCCTGCTCTGGTAGGTTGAAAGATAACAGCTCTTGAGCTCATCTGTGGCTGGGGTTTGCTATAGCAAGGAAATAAATTTTGTTTGTGTCATTTTTTCCTTGGCCAAATGTCAGAAAGAAACTGTCAGAACAGAGATGCCTGCCAAAACAAAAGTCTCAAATGCAAGAGGAAAAACCACAAATCAATCTAGTTGAACTCAGTGAAGGATAAGAACACAAATGGATAAAAACTGGCACAAGGTGATACTTCTTTATTCAGGGGCTGAAGAATACATGCAACAGAGTTTGATCTATATTCTCACCAGACTCTTCTACAGAAGCCATAGGTGGTCAGAGTGTCCCAGATGTATAATGCACTGACTCATTTCAGAACATTCCTCTGAAGCACAAAAATATTAACTCCATTTTACAAACATGAAACTGAAGCACGTCAGAGACAAAGAAAATTGTCACCCCACAAAGAATGCCTACAGTCAAAAAGAAAAGTGAACAGAGTCATTTGAATCTGAGGTTAGTGTCATAATTGTTAAGCTCTGCCCAGATCATGCAACTGTTCTTCCTCCCTGTGCAAGTAGGAGGCAGGTACCAGGATGAACTAGCAGTATGGTCTACGTTGCTTCATTGTGATGGTAAGAAAAAGCACAGCCAATCCATTTCTTCATCTGAGAGAGGATGCCTTTGCTTATTAAAAAAAAAGCTTACTTTACTTCTCTAAATTGCTTCAGGGAATAGAATATACTGCACTTCACATTGCCTCCATGCATTTTTTTACTGTAAATTTAAATAAGAGACTTACATTTTAAAATGAATGACAGTGGTCTACAGTAAAGCTCCACCTTCATAAGAAAATCCCATTGTGTCAGATTACTAAACTATATTGTTCTGCTTAAATCAGAGAAAGTTTGCCTACTCCCACAATCTTTATTTTGAGTCTTTCAGTCTGAGCCAAAATGTTAGGCAATTGTGAAAAATACTGTCTTCCATTCACCAGTAATGCTACCGTTTCACACAGGTTCTTTGGTGGTAGTTCACTATAGCACAGTGACTTCACAGGTCTTGCAACTGAGCATCCACGTGCTTTGGAACAGGGTTTTCCTGAGCAAAATTTAAGACCATATTCACAAAAATGTAATTTTTTTTACATCTCACACTTCAGAAGACGTGCACGAGTTTGCCATGCTTCCTATATTTCAGAGGCTAGCTAGTAGAAAGCCAAGTTTCATAAAACACAGAAACAGAAAAACTGAATTCTCCAGAGGTCCGATACTTGGGATTCGTGACACCCATTCTTTTCTTCCTCCAGAGTTCAACAGCATCTGCCGTGATGAAAACCTCTGGCCCTAAAATGAGTCGGCTGTATTCATAACCCACAATTTCTAATTTTCCCATCATCTGCCTAGCTGAAAACCCTGCTGGTACCTAGCAATCAAAACAAGTCACACTTCCCAGAATGGGTACAGGAGAGCTACTGGACACTGCACTCAGGGAGAATGCCTCCCTCTCCCTCCTTGCAAACTTATGCCACTTTCAAGTGTAATTGAGGGACTGTGTCAAGAGCGGAAGGACAGCCTTGTAGAGATGGCCAACTAGGTAACAGCCAGCTATATCTTCTAAGTATTAACAACATTATTGTAAAGTGGTTAGAAATTATCAGTTTGGCTAAAGAAAAACTGGCCATGACCTTTATTTTAAGCATTTTCAAGTTCAAGTAATCAGTTAATTATTAGGGCTCTTTGTCAGGAAGTAACTCTCACTTAGGCTTTGGGTGGGGCAGAAGTATGTTTTATTTTACACTTTCAGCCTGTACCTAATGAGGAAACACAGGGAATCCAGCAGTGAGACTGGTTCTTTAAAGGTGTGATAACAAAACAGATTTGAATAATAAGAAGGACAATCCTACCATTTTGGAATTCAGTGGCCCAAACATTACGCCGCAACAACATTCACTTCCAGCAGTTAAAATGCAAGCCTGAATATTGCGGCATTCCTTCTCCACTAAGTCAGTGAACACCTGGCAGGGTTACAGTGGGAGAGGATTTTAGGCACCACCTTATCCTGAAGGCAGCCATCAGAACTTCTCTAATCTCAAGGCCAGCATGGACACTGAAATTCAGCCAGCACTGCTTGCAGAAACCATCTCTGGTTTCATGTCAGGTTTCCCCTTCATTCCTTGCTGCTCCTTACCCTCTCAAACAAGCTGGGGATAGAACATGCCCTCATAGCTGCAATGCTGGCTATTTTATATTTGTTATTATAATTACATTTCTGTCATCTACTTTTAAAAATCAGAATATATCCTACAAGTTTTAGCAAACTTCGTTTCTTAAATACATATGCCAGTAATCTTCAAGCAGCCAGACTTTTCCAATAATTACCAGCTAGGATACCACAGTGCTCTTCCATCAATCATAGCCTGCACTGGGGGATTGGTACAGGCATCACGGTATGTGCCGCAGTGCCTAGGGTAGGGGCACTAGGCAGATGTCTAGGGTATTTGTACAACTCTAGAAAACACACACCACCACACAAAACTGCTCTAAGTAGCTTTTGTGTGTATATGCTGAAGGAACACAGGTGACTTCTACTACAGCAGCAATACTCATAGCTCTTCTTGGGGCAAAGGCCTTCATAACAGGGAACAAGTTGCCTCCAATTAGCAGGTACTGGCCTTTGTAATGGTGGCTACAGCACATCCCCCATGGAATCCTCCCCCAAGCCATCCCCCTGTATTACTACCACAAGGAATTCAAGTCCTGGAACAAAACAAACATTTGACTACAGCTCTGTTCTTTGCAGAAGGTTTGTGCATGACTTGCTTTCATTTTTTATGGCATTTTGACTCAACTGTAAATGAAAGAAATCTACACTCTGCACTACTGGATGAGATCATGGTAGTGAGTATTTCTTTGCCACCAAGGTGAATTTTTGCTCATGAATCTTTTCTGTTCTTTCAGTGAGTGGCAATTTAAGCAAGTTACATTTATAGCACTGATTCTACAGAGGGAGGAAGAGAGTGCACAGTGAGCTAGGACTGCAAGTGATGGGTCCCAAGAGAGCTAAAACACAGATGTCATAAAAAGCCATTTCAGAAATTGTACACAAAGACACAGCTGTGCAGTGGGAAGCAAAACAGGTGGCACCAGCATCAGGGGCTGGCAGAGCACGGAAATAAACACACTGCCTTGTGTTACAGTACAACGTTGCCACAAGATACCTTCAAAAAGGACCCCTTAAAAAGGGCGTCTTAGAAAAGACTTCTTTCTCCACTGCCTCTGGAGAAGATGCTGAGGTTAAGCAGCCCTCTTCAAACAAAGCATCCTCAGAGCCCAGAGTGCATTTGTCCACGATCTGTGAATTTACACAAGCTACCAAAGACTTGTGAAGTCAGCTGGAGTTAAGAGCCCCTCAGCAATATACTAAATCAGTCCCACGCTCACCCTGGAGTCCTCTACTTAGAAGCAGCTGTTTTTCTACTGCTTTTGTTCAGTTTTGCACCCTGGGGTTGAATAGGCCAGTTATCCCCCTCACTCAGTGTCAGAGTCAAGGTCAAGAGACAGCAACTGAAGCAGCACAGGACCCAGGAGCCATCTTACTGCCACTTTCTGGTCTGCTCATGAGAGCAGCCTGCTTCCTTACCCTCTAATCTCTTATTTTGCAGACAAATTATCTCTGTACAACAGATTTTGAAGAGCTGTGCAGCTCTCTCTTCACTGGCTAGACCAGATTTAAGGCCAGTGTGATCCTATTAGAATGCGGGGTCATGCAATTTACTGCCATAAATCAACTGCCTTGTTTCGGGTTTCGAAGGTCAGAGCAGCTCTACCTGAGGCAGGGGGAGCTCACTGGTTTGCTGACATCTGACACCTTGCAGTATATTTAAAGTATGTTCTGAAAAGCAACACTATAAAAATGACAGTGTAGAGCTCCCTATTTATTCTTTCTGTGATGCCAGATCAAATTGTCTGAACAGACACTCAAAAACCCAATGTACCCATCTGCACTGTACTTTGTCTCTTATGTCACCATCCACAACACACATCCTGTTTTGGGAACATAGCTGGCAGTACTGGTACAGTCACAATAAACACACTGGAAGGCCCGCTCTGTCCCTTATGCTTTGCAGAGGTATTAAATCTAATCTTTTTAAGAAGGATACAATTATCACCCAAATAGGTAAACTGGGACCAGGTCTGTGTCACCTGTACTTGTTTTCGTATGTGCTTTTTCTTTTAATCCATAAATTCCAAAAAGCTTCAAAGTAATAGCATATGTTTATGTCTGACTGTTCATCTGTAGAAAGAAGGGATTTGTCTGCCCAGCTACTTCTCAAAGTCACTGAGGAAGATGTCAGGCTGATCATAATTGAGACACCAGTAAAGCACAGAGTTAGTTTAAGAACATTAAAGCAGCATGTTAAAAATGGGAAGTGTATGGAATTACATTTGATATCAGGCATTTTGAATCCTTCAATCTTTCCTCCAATAGATGTCCGTATTTTTATGCCAAAACAAAAACACTTTGTTAGATACAGTAGGAATATGCCAGGATTTATTATGATGAGAAAATTACTCAATGCTATTACATTTCCAAATATTTATATCTTTATGATGAATAGCAACTTCTTCCACATTGTTTCCAATGACCCTGAGGTATCCTAGTGGTGCATGGTGCAGCTTACAGATCAGAGGCACCAAAGTTCAACGCACAGGACTTACACACAGGGAAAACAATAGTGTAGCTGGTTAAAAGAAATCAGAGTTTAAAATAAAGAGAGTTCAGGACAACTGTAGGGATCACAGCAGACGCAGCTTTAAAAATAAAAGTGTCTCCTGTCCCATGGGTCAGCTCCACTGACAGAGTGTCTTCCAGCTGGAACTCGGCTTGCCCCAACTGCTGGAACTCTCATCAGCCTGGCTTCACCACGATCCCTCCCTTTGACCCCACAAAGCCACTGCAAAGTTTTGCTGCTAAAGTAATTTGTAAACTGTATGGTTCTCAGGCTTCAGGCATGTGAAACAACCAAAGAGTAGACAAAAACATTAATACTCTACTGAAAATTTTTCCTTTAGCAGCTCAAGCAGGGGGAAAATACAAAACAAAGCCTGAGGCTGAGCAGCCCTGCGCTCAGGCCATCAAAAGACCACATAGGTTCGAAAAGTAATCTTGCAAAGAAAGCATGGGCCCAGGACAGTACCGCAGTATTAAGCCTGACTCTTCAGCAAATTATCTGAAATGCTGGAAAAAGACATTGAAGCACTTTGGGACAAATCTATTTCTTTAGTCTTATTTATCTGTAAGGCTGATTATGGGGGTGTAAAATACCAAAATAAACAGTGTGTCAGAAGCTGGATTAATGCAATTTGGATATCCCCAGTCTGTTTTCTGAGGGCAGCAATCCAGTTCAAGTTAAGCACCTCAGTGGATCTATTATGAAAGGCATTGAGCACACAAATTCCTTTATCATCAATGGGAAGCTAAATTCCTCATAGTGACTGCAGGGGTAACAAAGCAGGTGAATCAAGCTTCTTACCTGAGTGCATAAATTCAAATTCCTCACATGTGAAAACCCTGGTCCTGCATTTTCAGAGGAAAGTAGAGATAAATAAATAATACTAGATAATAGCTAATTCTTCCCAGCCTGCCGTGGCTTTGGCTCAGCCCTGCAACAAATGCTCTGCACTCATTTAGCCAACTGTGGCCACAACCCATCTGCATTCAAAGATGCCTGGCTCTACTAAATTTTATATCTCAAAGTAGTGCATCTCAGAGCACCCAGCAGGCTAAGCCCTGGCTATTGATTACACCTTAGCAGAAACTGCTACAGCCCTGTTTGGCCACAGGCTAATGATATCAGATTCCCTTATCCCTTTTTTCCTTTTTTTTTTTTTTTGAAATCATAAATTAGTTAAGTGCCTGGCAGGCCCAAGGCCCTCCATACTCCTACTCTCCCCACAATCTCCCCTTTGACTAACACGCCAGAGCACCAAAATGGCTCTTTGTAAATCTAATTGAAACAAATGCTATTGACCCAGACACATTTGCAAGTAAATCTGATTGTACCTCAATCAGAAAGCATGTGTTTGACACCAAATTATGCTTAAGTGCTGCAGCAAGAAAAATGGGAACCGTACTCTGGCAAATAGACAAAGGGAGGACTTAATTAAAGGACTGAAACATATGCCACCAAGCCCAGTAAATGAGATTCAGAGCTGAAAAGGAGAAGTGCAGGGCTGCTTCCTATTATAGGAATCTAGCACTAAAGAGATTTGTTGCCCTCCAAGAATGCTTGGGCACAGAGAAAGATCCTACACTGCTGTGAAAAGGGCAACAGAGACAGAGGCTAGGGGGAAGTTAACTACATTGCAAGAGACCTGAAAATGTCACCTTGTCTTGTGATTAGGGATTTTTCAGTCCAAAGCTGAAGATGAGGAAAGCATAGTTTGCAACTGCTGCTCCAAGGAATTACCTTTAGAAAGGCCACAGCAATGCTACAAGTCAGTGTAATGCAGCTACCAGCCCTGTCCTCACCCAGATAATAATCAGCCATATATTACTGAAACAAACACAAGTTCCAGCAAAAATAACTACAGTAGACAGTAGATCTCCTGTACAATAACCTCGCACAGCGTGAGAGACAAGCAGGTCCTGAGGGGGAAGGTAAAACGCCTCCTCACCAGGGCTCCCTGAACCACAACATGTAACAGTCATTGCTTGCTACAATTCAAAAGAAACAAAAACTTTATGTCCTGCAACAACCTGGAGGCCAGAAGAACATACAACATCCCTTAAAAAAAAAAACTTGTCCTTTCCCACCACAAACAGGCTAAGACAGCTCATCATTTTTATTTAATTATACTCGTTTGGGTGTGATATTTATCAAAATAACTATGCCAATATATACCCTAGTTTAAACATAATTCTGCATGTTGGCACAGTAACAATGGCAAAGACCAGGATCCGTGACCCCCTTCTAAAACTACTATGCTCTGCATTTGAAGTTTTCTTCATGCCTTTCTCTCTTTATCCACTTTCTATCACAGTGAAACTTCATTGTTCATAATAAATACATTAACTGGAAGTGGAAAATTGTTTCCAACACCTGTCAGAGCACTCTTGAGACTAGCAAAATACCCTCCCTCTCAAGGCTTAAACAAACTTGAGGAATGCACAACCAAACCTCCTAGGCTGGCATGTCCCAATGACCTTTCCAAACCTAAATCCTCTGATCTAGGCCTCCTAGAAATCTGTGCAGTCTCTGCTGCTGTCAGTTGGGTTCCCACTGAAGCAAGCCAAGGCGGTCTCACAGATGAGTGGGCAAGTTGTGCCTCTGATGTGTTTGACTGTCACATCCATCAGCAGCAATAGCAAGGCGGGGGGAATTCGATACAGTTCACAAACTGCAGTGCACAACATCCATCAGCGCAAACAAACCCAGTCCACAGTTCTCAAAGCCTGGCTTTCACAGCAGGGGCAGGCACGTGCCAATGCTGCCCTGTGTCCTGCCTCTTTTTTCCCCAAGCCCTGAATCTCCAGAGCAGGTAAGAGCAGCATCCTGTAAGCAGGTCCAAATAAGAATCATGGTACCTGACCCCAGCAAAGAATGTAGAAAGGAATGCATTTGAGGTAAAGGTTTTGCCACTGTGGCACTGGAGTACCAAAAAGAAGTGTGACATTAACTGCTTTGCTTGCTATTGTGAAAAACATGCAAACATCAGTGGACTACTTACATGAGTAAGTGTCTATCAGGCAATGATCTCTATCCATATACCATCTCCTCTTTGCATAACAAATGCATATGCAAAGAAGTTCTTTTTAAAAAAAAAAAAACAAAACACAACAGTGAAAAATTTTACTGTTATTCTTCAATACCAAACAATTTTAAAAAAATGCATACCTGGGAACATTTCTACTCTCACCGAAATGCTACTCCTGAGATGAAATTGGAGTATTCAACAGCACACTGAATTGCGCAAAAGAGACAAAGAAAAGGATTCCATATTCAAATTTTAAAGGAGAAATTCAGGAAAGTAAAATGTCATTATATAATCTGTATTTTGGAAGTGTAAAAGATTGCTCTTGCCAAGAAATCTCCAGGAACTTTAACCACCCCTGGAGACAAGACTCTTGGTTTCATGCTTGATGAAGAGCTACACCACCAGTCCCTGGCACCCTTGGCTTGGTACTGTGTCCTAGGTCAGAGCCGATGGGAAGCAAAGACTGCCACCTACTGCATTGCTCCAGCTCTTGGTCACTCCAGACATCGGCAAAGATGGTAACCCAATGGATTGCAACTGGGGACTCTGAGTTAAGAAGGGATAGAAAGAAAAAGAAAAAAAAAAGAGAATTGTAAAGAGAAAAGAAAGCTAAGTTGGGTACTTTGACTGATACTGACAAGAATAGAAACAATAAAAAAGTCCCTGCTGTGAAAAACACATCAAATAGGGGCCAATGCATACCATGCAGACCTCATGCAGTGTCCCCCCTCAAAGATGTCACAGCCCTCGTCAGCTTTGCTACTGTAATATTCCTCCAGGAGAAGAGAGCTTAGCTGACACCCCGCCAGTCATCCCAATGACTGCTGACAGCCTCAGAGAGCATACGAATGGGAAACTGATGCCTGCATTCAGTGTGCTGTCAAACCCAGATAATAAACCATGCTGCAAGGCAGCATTGCCTAAGTGTGTGTAAATACCTACAGGATCCATACATACTGACACACATTTACATATCCTCAGCTGTATCTACAGTGATGAGAGTGAGACAGCGTTGAGTCTGCACGATTCAAGCAAGCCTGGGGTGGTGTTGTAAGGCACAATGTGAGCTTATCCACGACAGCTGCACTAATCCCTTTGATCTGCAGTGACTGGGTTGCCTCGTTTCTATATTATATAATAATAGAAATTAAGATTAGCTACAGTAAACAGTAATATAGCATGAAATACAGTCAGGGCTTGTTCAGTGGACATTACCAAGACAGACCCAGAAATAGCACAGCACCTGAGGAGAGAAAAGACTGCCCTGAGGTTTTGACATGAAATTACTGAGCAGGACCTACTGGACGCTACTCATCCTTCATCCTCAGACTCTGATCTTCTTGCCTCAGTTTTGGACAATTTGCATAGCAGCAAAATCTGAGCCTCTGCCATTCTCACCTCAAAGTTGGAAAATGCCAGCAATCCTTGGAGATTTGACCCTAGTCAAAACTGCAGTATGAGTTTCCCACTTGAATGAACCCAAATGGGCACTTGACTATCTGCCACACCTTGCCTGCAGGTAAATCCTAAGAACAGAGCAAAAACATTACTCTGTATTCCCAGTGGCCATTTGACTAATAGCAGTAAGAAAACTCCAGGAAAGGGAAATGCAGTACAACATTAAAGTAGTTCAACTTATTTACATATAACTTTTTAGAAGTTTTCAGGAAAGGTTAGCACTTGTTTAAATTCTTGGCAGTATCACATTACTGAAGATGCTTCTTTACAACATGTCAGTGGTAAGGATGAGAGCTGCTGACTTTGAGAGATGCAGTTTGTTGTCACTGCAATATTAAAAGTACTCCTAAATTTTTAATTTCATTCAGTCTTCCTTTTTTTATTTTTTTGTACTGAAGAAAAAAGACCTAAACCCTTTACAATACAATCCAAAGATTAATGTTTTATAAAGGAATCCAGAGAGTGTGTAAATTCATGGGTTTTGTTACTGTCCAGGGCACTATAGAAGCTGACAACCAAATTACCAATTTATGGGTTACCCAGCCTTAACCCAGCTAAGCAGCAATGTATTTTATACAGTACAGATCTAATTAAACATTCATTACTTGGGCTGTAATTTGGTCAGATAGCGGTTTACCAAATATGAAAATCAGTCCACCTCCCCCAGCAAAATATAATACAATACTCAACTTTAAAGAAGGTGGAATGACAACAGTCAACACTATTTGATGGGGGATTTTCCTCCTACTCTCTTTCTCTACTGTACCGTCTGGGTTACCCAGGACTTTATTACCTACAATAATAGTTCACTTCATCCTGTTCCAAAAGCAAACCACAAAAAAAAAAAAAAGGTCCGTGAGCTATGGAGGCCCTATGATTCACAGACAAGCAGCTCTGATTCAGTCCAGAATCAAGGAAAGATTGATCAAGGAAAGCAAAGAGGAAAAAAAAAAAAACCAACCAACATTAAAAGTTAGAGGGGTCTAGCATGCACAGCACTCATAGCTCTAAAGAACAGGAAAGCGTTTCTCAGAGAGTACATGGAGCAGTCACCTTCCCCAACACTAGCAGTCAGCCATTTCCCAGACCATGACAAGAAATTCTCTAAAACAGAAGAAATCAGACCCCTCCTACCAGGCTGTGTAGGTAAAACAACGTTTGTTCATCAAAAGTCAGCCGCATACCAAAGGAAGTCTTACTAAAACCAGCAAAATCAGAAATTTCACATTTAAGTTGCTCTAGGCTGAATAATGGATATGAGGTGCTCGCTCTGGCTCAGTAAAGCCTTGACAGTTAACACCATCATGTAGGCCTGTACTTTCAGTTCCTGGCCCAGTAGAAGACAAATCCTGAGCAACATGCTGAGACAGCTGATGTCACAGCTAAACATCACTGGCCTTTAGAGAAGCAGGGTAAATTTAAATAGCAAGTTTGTACATCAGCCAAACCATCTCACTGAGATTGTGCCCACTGACTGATATCATTATGTCAGTTCAAGAATACATCTACTGAGACAAGCACAGTAAATTTCTCACATCAGAAATGGTATAGTATAAATATTCACCAGAAGAGCAGCACATGGGATGCCCATCCCCTGGCTTCCAGGGCTCCCTAATGAATGTCTGGTACGCTTCTGTAAGCTGCCAGACTGTAGACAAGCACAAAGCAGGCTACAGGACACATGCAGGCTAAGTGGCTTTCCAGCAGTTTGTTTTGATGTTGCTATTGTTTCTAACAAAGCTTGTTTCTCTAGAGGAGGCTCTGGATGGCAGAGCAGTTCCTGAATCAAACTGGAGGAAAGACAGCTACAGAGTTCCAGGAAAGCCTGGCTAAATTAAAAAGCTACAATTTACTATGTTCAGAGACCAAGGAAAGGATCAAGAAACTTAAAAAAAAACAAAAACAAAAAAAAAAAAAACAAAAATAAAAAAACCCACAAAAACACCAAACCAGTCTCCTCGCTATTTGTCTTAGAGGAATTCCTTGGGCATCCCAGAAAGATGTGACAATGCAGGCTAAATCATAGCTAGGACTGGGAGTGAAAGACTCTGCAAAGCAGCTGGAAAGGGAATGTAAACAAACATAAGGAGACCTTGCTGCTTAGCCAGGATACTGATGCTAATGCTGCTGACCTAATAAACTTCCAAGAACAACATACAGCATCACTCTAAGGAAAAGCAAACCAGAACTTCACATTACCTTCAGATGCATAGTGTTACACGGAGCCTGGCCCCACGCTGCCTTTGAAAGAGCAGGCACTCTTCCCCTCAACTCTGAGGAGACTCACCTTCACTCTCCACCTGACACCTCAAGAATAATACAAAACGTAGGCAGGATCACAGCCATTACCAAAAAGCTGATGCTTCTCCACAAAGCACACTCAGTATTCTTCAGAGCTCTCTCACCAAAGAGCTGACCCTGACCAACACTGCACAGAGGGGATCTCGGACCACATGGTCTAGCTATGCTGCTAGAAAGAGGTATTATTGTCATATCCATTTACCTTTGCTAGCTCCTGGCAGCACTGGTAAGCTGTCAGGAGGAAGAAATGAGTTAATGTTCACCAGCAGACCCTTGCCCACTGCTGGTTTCTGGACATGACAAGCCCTGTCGTTTCTTATATGCGAAAAATCAGAGAGAGTAATCATGCCTCTCCCCTCCAGGATGATATAATGGTGTCTGCATAGATGGAGAAGAGCAGCAGCATTTCTGGTGTTCAGTACAGCACGCAGTATGTCAAGAAAAACAACGAAAACCAGAGCAAACCACTTTGTTGTTGTTTTTTAAATGCCATCTTTGATGGAAGGAGGATTTCATACATGGAAATCGGCTCACATTGTTATTGAGGAAAATATCCCTTGAAGCTGGTTCCTCACCGTTGGTCCTTCCAATAGCTCTGCCTGCCCAATTCAGAAGTCCCACATTCAGCACTTCCCCATTTTCTCCATTTATGAACCTAATATAGGGAGTGGTGCTCACACTGTCTGTAACACCAACTTTTCCATGCTGCTAGAGTTGCACAGGCTACAGCCAAACAAAGAGTGCTGAGAGCTGCTACTGCCACTCAGCTCTGAGACTGGCACTGATCAGCTCTACCAGCTGGGGAAAGGGGGAAACCATGTGGAAGGTTGGGACCCTAAAATCTTCCTGTCAAGACACCAACTAGCTCTCCCCCTCGTCAACCAGGCTTTTCCATTTGAAGAGCCATTACCAAATTAGTGCCCTCTCATGATTTGTATTCTTTCAAAGACCCTACCCACACTAACATCTATGAGGAGTCAGTCAGACATTTGGCAGGACAAGCTGGACTTCCACCCAGAGAACAAAGCTGCAGGGGGCCCCCTCTTACAACTTGTGTGCTCCCCATCCATTAAGCAACTCTTGCCTTAACAAGCTAAAAGTCTTATGAGTACTCATGAATACAATCTCTTTGGATGTTTATCAACAGTATCACACAAATAATAATAGCGTCATCAAAGCCAAAAATAGAAGCCCGTCAGAAGCTAGCTTAAGAAGATGCAGACAGTGTTTTGCCAAAATTATCTTAAGTACTTATGGACTACTTTTGGTCACTGCTGGTTACTGAGAATCTTGTTCCTTGATGATTCACTTGCTACACTCCAGTGCACAGGTCATCTCAAACACCCCCCAGAAGTACTGTGATGTACCAAATAAATTGTGCAAAATCTCTGAATGGCTCTGCCACATGAAAGAAAAAAAGAAAGAATTGCACTAAGGGAGCTTCAGCTGACCCAGAAGTGCATTTGTACACGTGTACATGTATGTATGTGTATACACATTTACAGAAAAATATATGTATAGGTCTAAACACTAGGACACAATGATCTAAAACAAAAAAGATGATCTAGTAGGTTGGTCTGTTGCAAAATTCTCAAAGGAGAATTCAATTCCTGTCTTGATCTAGGATCCACCCTGGTGGGGTGGGAAACAATAACAAACCCCAAACCTTAATGCAATCTTTGGCTGGCTGAACATGAAGGAAATCTTTTCTCACTGTCTACCACAACACAAAGATTATGCAAAGATAAGCCACATTAAAAATTCACCTGTGTTGTCACCTCTCACTCTGTTATCCTTCTGTTCAAATACATTGTATACAAATGATTGCCCTCAAGGATGCAATTTAATTTTGCTCATTTCAGAATGAGAACCATCAGTAGCTATTATGGCAAGGCCAATTTTCCCTGCAAGAATTCTGAAAACCTGCAGTCTAGAAGCTTGTCTTCAGCTGGGTTTGTAAACTGCCAACCATACCAAAAAAAAAAAAAAAAAAAGACCAAAAACCCAGAACAAAAACCAAACCAAACCAAACCAAAAAAACCCCAAAACCTGACAGATAGTTTAAACAAATAGGAAAAAATTAGAAAGACAAGAGGACTGGTGAACAGACAGTGGTCAGCAGACAGACATCAGCAAAAAGAAGAGAGAGGAAGAGACAGGAGAAAAAAAAACAGAGGAAGAGAGGGGGAGAAAGAATAGAAGTGCATTTTTATTACGATATTACAAACCCTTTGATTGCTCTAATTACACCTAAAGGAAAACAAAACCTGTCTGCTGGTACCGAGTGCATGAATAATTAACTGGAAAGGAAGGAAGGCAGCAAAGCTACAAACAACCCAAACAATCTTAAGTTATGGGCAGGTTCTCTGGGAAGCAATAAAGTATGTAATTTCTGGTGTATGGTGGTATTTTTTCCATTTTTTCTCCCTTCTTGTATCTCAAGCAAGCTGAAATGACTTTTCTTCTACTCCTCCCCCACCATTCTTGGCCTACAATAAATTTACCTCAGATTGTGATGCTTACAATTCCTGCTGTGATGTAGCACTTTGAATGTAAGCTATCTCATTCTATAGAATGTTTGGATGAGAGCACCTCCTAGTAAAATTCAAGATGACTGACAGAAAATGGATGCTATTTTTCTTTGGAAAGAACAATCATGCAGTAGTAGTAGTCCTTCAGATGTACAGTAAAATCTGAGACTTCAGTAGCCATTAAAAACATACTTGTGCTCTTTAAATGTAGTGATGCCCCCTCTCCTGGCTCTTCTAAACAGAAAGTGCTTGGGCCCCAATGTCTTAACCTAACTCCACTATTCATAATCATTTATAGAAACAGGTGCCATGAAGTATTAAAGAAAGATGTTTTTGTTTTCTCCCCATACTGTCTCTTAATTTTGAAAAAAATAGCCCTCAGGAGTTTTGTGTTCTTGGAATATCAAATGGAACTAAAGTGTTGGGCTTAGGAATGTATTTTAAAAAACCAAACCCACCTAACTAACCAATGATATAGGAAAGAGTACAAAATGGTTTGATCTTGTACAGGTGGGTCACTCTGCCATCTCTGGAATTAAGAGAAGCAAATTAGCCAAAGATAATTGACTAAATATCTTAGATAAAGCTTTTAGTTCAATATAAACAAAAATCAAAGAAACATTTCTAGATATATAAGCAGAATATTATAAAGAAACTAGAGGGGATAAAGGGTGGGTAGACTCATTGAATTATTAATCAGTACAGAGAAAATCTCAGATGATGAGGTATTAATCATCATTTCATCTATTTTGCTGAAACATCAAAAAATAAAAAAAACAATCAATTCCAACAGAAAGGTACTAATAGGAACTAGCAAAGGTCACACCTTTCCATCCTGAAGTGATGTCCTTGCTGATCCATAGGAATGAAAACATTTGTTTGCAATTAATCAAGGGATCAAAAAGAAATCTTGATTTTATTTCCTCACATGCCAGAACAATACTGCTATCAGTCATTTCATGTCTGCAGTGGGCTAAGGGCTAAATAAAGTTATTTTCAAATTATGGACATTTACCAAAATAAACAAACATATTCATTACACAGCAGGCAAGGAGAAGGAAAAGACAGACTGAGGAAGAGAGCTCCTTATATCTATTTATTTATTTCATCTCTAGAAGACAAAGCTTTTTGGAGTGCAGAAATGCAATTGCTACATGCACCATGATGGATTAGCTCTGGTAAGCTGAAATAAATAGCCATTCATCTTACTGCTCATGTTGGCACTGGGTGTACCATGTACAGAACTAAAATGAAAAACCTACAGACAACCCTAACCTGGGGCCACACACCAGGAACATCTGCAAAACAGCTTTGGTACCAGAGCTAACTCTGAATATCCTTTTGGAGCCTCAAAACAGTTCTATTTGAATCAGCCACTCTACCATTCTTCTCTCTCTGTATGGATAGTCACACAGAGAAAAACATGTCCACAAGTCATCCGTCCTGGAGGTACTGAGGGTTTTCTCTCCAATCAAAACATCTCAGGAGGTGTGCACTTAGAAAACCCTGCTGTAATAGAACTTCCCCACTACCACCACCAAACACTGTGGCAGCATTTTGCTCACCTAGCTTTTGAAATGCCTTCTAAAAATGAAGATGAAAAACTTCTTGAAACAGCAAGTTAAAGTATCTAAATCTCCTCTCGCACACTTAAGTTTTATAGTGCCTCAGTTTTACTGATCAGGGATATATTCCCCTAAGGAGAAACAGCACTTCCACATTCATGGCAAGAGAATTAAGAGAAGAAATTAGTCGTGCTGGAATCTGAACTTTTGGTTCCAGGATGCTTTCCGTTTTGATGCTGACAGCCCTGAGCAATGAGCCTGAGTCCAATACTCCATTTTCATCTTTACTTGGAGAAGAAAAGGTTTGAGAAAACCCAGATCTTCAGTAGCTTATGCCAGGGCCTTTAAAAAACGTCAAGGACATCATCACCAGCAGTGCAGCAAGCGCACAAAAGCAGGGATTCAGCTGAACAGAAAGTTGAGAGTATGGATATTGAGCAACTCAACTGTGGCAACATATTTTCTCTCTGGACCAGCCAGGAATGACATGCTATTCACCAAGCCAGACACTCACTCTTACTTTACTGACCCCTAAAACACGCAGTAAACACCCCCTCCTACCTTCTTCCCCAACAGACATTATTAAACACCTTCAGGACAGAACTGTTTTGATGGGTTTGTTTTGTTTTTTTTCCAAAGCACCTTGTCCTCTATCTCACACTGGCTTTTATTGCTTAGGTGAAAAAAGTTTAGTGATTTTTCAGCAGTACAGTGATAACAATCTTGGTGGAGTCTATACAGGCAGGACGTCACTAACACCTGAGCAAATCTGATTCCAAACAGCGTATCTCCATTCACCTGAAACAGATAAGAACTGCAGTTGCCTCAGGGTATTCATTCTACACTGTCTTGCATGGGTGGAAACATATGTTTCTCTTCCTCACCAGTGAGCATTTGTCAGAAATGTCTCTTTCCTAAATTCCCTGTCTACAGTACCAACAGTAGAGGTGAAGTTGTCCCATCCTCCTCTCCTCTACGAGAGGAGGAACAAAAGGGGCTCAAGTGCTACCATCAAGGGTTGCAGAAAGATGTAGGGACTTCAGAAAGAAAACCATCCTCCCTAAGGCTGTAAGAGTACTACAAAGCCACATTGGCACTGAGACCCTGTTTGACATGCAGAGCAATCATAAAAAGGAGAGCACTCTGCCTACAAAGAAAATTGGAAATGAGAAATAGCAACAGAGAAGGTTCCACACACCTTGTGCACTTGAAAAAAAAACAAGTCTGTTTTCTATGTCTTTCAGCTCCAGACTGAAAAAGGTGATGGAGCCCTAGAGGCACAGGTGCTTCAGCAGCCCTCTACAGTAAGAGAAGCCCCAGCCCACATCCTATGTCTCCAGTCTCCTAACAATAAAAAAATCCAACCATCCCACAGTGATGAAATACTGAATATTTCTGTTGAACAGTATCCTAATATCCTCTTGTTACCCCTCCTCCTTTGAACAGAGACTTTCAAATCAGGGTGTGTGGTGGGTTGACCCTGGCTGGACACCAGGTGCCCACCAGAGCCATTCTATCACTCCCCCTCCTCAGCTGGACAGGGGAGAGAAAATGTAACAAAGGCCTTGTGGGTCGAGATAAGGACAGGAGAGATCACTCACCAATTACCATCATGGGCAAAACAGACTCAACTTGGGGAAAACTAACTCAATTTATTATAAATCAACCAGAGTAGGGTAATGAGAAATAAAACCAAATCTCAAAACACCTTCCCTCCACACCTCCCTTCTTCCTGGGCACAACTTCACTCCCAGATTCTCTACCAAGCCCCCCCAGCGGCACAGGGGGACAGGGATGGGGTTTACGGTCAGTTCATCACACATTATTTTCTGCCGCTTCATCCTCCTCAGGGGAAGGACTCATCACACTCTTCCCCTGCTCCAGCGTAGGGTCCCTCCCATGGGAGACAGTCCTCCATGAACTTCTCCAATGTGGGTCCTTCCCACGGGCTGCAGTTCTTCACAAACTGCTCCAGCGTGGGTCCTTTCCATGGCGTGCAGTCCTT
The DNA here is from genome assembly GCF_026419915.1 of Harpia harpyja. Taxonomy (NCBI): domain Eukaryota; kingdom Metazoa; phylum Chordata; class Aves; order Accipitriformes; family Accipitridae; genus Harpia; species Harpia harpyja. The sequence goes on along the minus strand of NC_068942.1, from coordinate 59,030,762 downwards.
CAGGAGCACACTGCTCCAGCGTGGGTCCCCCACGGGGTCACAAGTCCTGCCAGAAAACCTGCTCCGTGGGCTCCTCTCTCCAGAGATCCGCAGGTCCTGCCAGGAGCCTGCTCTAGCGCGGGGTTCCCACGGGGTCACAGCCTCCTTCAGGAACCCACCTGCTCCGGCGTGGGGTCCTCCATGGGCTGCAGGTGGATATCTGCTCCACCGTGGACCTGCCTGGGCTGCAGGGGGACAGCCTGCCTCACCATGGTCTTTCCCCATGGGCTGCAGGGGAATCTCTGCTCCGGCGCCTGGAGCATCTCCTCCCCCTCCTTCTTCACTGACCTTGGTGTCTGCAGGGTTGTTTCTCTCACATGTTCTCACTCCTCTCTCTGGCTGCCGTTTCCGTCTGTCCCAACTTTTTTTCCCCTTCTCAAAAATGTTATCACAGAGGCGTTACCACTATCGCTGATTGGCTCAGCCTTGGCGGGTGGCGGGTCTGTCTTAGAGCCGGCTGGTATTGGCGCTCTCTCGAATACAGGGGAAGCTTCCAGCAGCTTCTTACAGAAGCCACCCCTGTAAACCCCCCCGCTACCAAATCCTTGCCCCACAAAGCCAATACAGGGTGGCATTAATGATAAGGTGCAAGTAAGACATGGATGATTATTTACACGTATAAACTCTGCTTAGGAGACACAGTTCCTGCTGAGCTTGATTAATATTATTTTAACCTACAGCTATACAATTGCTCAGAGGGTTTTGGTGCATATCAGCTTCAGTTCACATATTCATCTAGCACTAATGTTATTTACATTTCAGCATTGACAGACAGCTCCCATTAAATACACCTCGATACCTGTACCACAGACGCTTAACACACTGAACAAGCCCCCACACACCCACAATCCAGAACATCTGTGTACACAAAGCTCCAGCAGATACATTTCTAAAACTTATCAGCCTTAGAATTGAGCATGTGTCCAGCTGTTGCATCCCTGTTAAATGCTCTGATTACATGAGCTTTTGCCCAAAGGCGGCTCTGGGCTCCTCCCAGGAGCTGGGATCTTCTGCACAAGTGTTAGTAAAGCTCTTGGAAAGGAAATGATTGAAAACGCTAGATCACCATAAAACCAAATTTCTTGAGTCTGTTCTTGGTTTTTCTCTTTGGTTCAGATGCCCTTTTCAAAAGGGAGGCATTACCTGCCTTTGGGCTGAACAATGATGAAACACTGGAACAGTTTGTAGACCCTCATTTTGCCTCCAGGTGGATACACTAAAAGAGGACAATTTCCCAATGAAAAGTCCAAGGCGCACTCCAGTTTTTACCTGCCTTTCAATGAAGCAATGTACATCTGCCAGGACTTTTGGAAAGACAAAGTTAATCCTCCCACACACAACATGACAGATATCTGATTGTGTCCATATGAATCCCATGGCCATCAGAGTCTACTCCTTCATGTAACAATAAGCCTGTCATTCACCCAGTAGCTTTTAATAATTATCCAACACTAATTTTATCTGAAACTTGTGTAGCTTTGTTGTGCACTGTCACACGTCTGTCTCATTTCAACCCAGAGGTAGATAGATTGCTTGAGTACAGCTCATAAATTGCTTCAGGCTCTCTTCCAGTAGAGGTGCTAGACAAATGAAAGCTATTATTAGCATGGACAGTGCCAACCACCAGCAGTTAAGGCTAGCACTTCTGCCTGTCAGAACAGGGTCCTCCCTCTACCACACTGTAACACCACATCTGCCTTAACACAGGAGCAACATACCAAGCCATCACACTGCCAGAGAAAAATTCAATGTGATGACCACTCAAAGAGCTCACAGATTTTGCTGGGACCTAAAACATATCCACAAGCAGCACTAAAGACACACAGAGTTACCTCATTAAAAAAAGGGATGATGTCAAATATCAGTGTGCCAGGCAGCTGCTAGTAAGCACTAATTGAAGGGTGGCCAGATTCTGCCAGCTGGCTTTAAAGCAGCTGCTTAGGGTAGGACACAACTTTGAGATGATGGCAATTGGGAGTAGCTAGTGCGGCCTTACGGCCTGAAAAGATAATGCTTTCTGTGGAAATGCCTCCAAGTGTACGGTTCAGTCTACTGAACAAATAAACAATAATCCATAGGAGAAATAGAGAGGTCTTCAAATCCAAAGGACATGGGAGGAGCCTACAATAAGTTCTTGCTGTTTACAGTATTTCTCTGCCAGCAGTTCCATAAAACAATCTGCACAGAAAAGCTATTTATGTTTCATCATGTAACTTTTCTTTAGGTTGGACTTCCAACCAGCTCATGACTAGTAAAGCCAAATTTTAATATCTGGAACACTCATTTAGTACCACATAACCCTTTTCATCATATGAGCTGTCATGGGCCATCATATTCCTTTCCCATACAAAGCACTTCACAAAGAGTTTATAGTAGCATTATCCCTATATTACAGCTATGCAAATTGACTATCAGATTACTGGTCCAATTTTCAGGAGAGCTGAAAAGGTACATTGTTCCAGGGACACAGGACACCGAAATGCAACTGTGAGGAGGAAGAAAATCACTTCAACAAGAACATGCAGTACTTCTATTGGACTTTTTCATCCAATGATTTCCAACAAAGTGACAAGAAAAGGAGAGTGCCATTATTCAGTATGATGGATAACCACAAAAAAAGAGAAAGTAAATTGGTATTCCTAGACCATGTAAAAAAAGTAAATGGGAGTGCTAATAATAAGCAATATGTTCCCCAAAATTTGTCTCAGGCTCTTGAATGGATCCTGCTGCCTTGTTTTGACCTAAATGCTGAAACTAAATTTCTTTTTCTCTCATCAAATCCAAATCAGAATATGTTTTTGTTGTTTTTTTTTTTTTTTATTGCAAGTAGTTGACAAGGCTTCAATCCTTGCTTTTGCAAACAAAATGGCTGCTCAGTGATATTTTGCAAGCCAGAGTGGCTGCATTTGAAGTGCGTGGTTCATTCATATTCTGTGACAGATGAGGAAAATACAGTCTGAATTTGTGACAGTTCCTGAAAGAAGTTAGTTATCATTTGGAAAGGGGCAAGCATAATATATCCCTAACCAATGGAGGTCATTTAACACATCTATTTCACTCACTACCATTACATTAACACTGTACTGTTGGCCAGCTCCAAACAAAAAAGCAAAGGTGCCAGCTGCTGAAGCAGGATGATTCCTCAACTCTAAAATATATCATCTCAAAAGGAGACCAGCAGTCTTCCAGGTGCCTCCAGACTCCTGGAAGCATTCAGGAGACAGCATTTCAACTCTGGAACACACCCAAGCAAGACATGAAAACAAAGCAAAGGGAAAGGGAGGTAAAATTCAGGTGAAATCAGACTTCCAAGTCTCTGGCTCAGTCTACACACACATTAGTCATATGCTAGTCTCTGAGTGCCAGGACATGATGAAAGTAATAACTAAATAAAGTGACAGAAACAGAGACAACCTAATGTTGGTGTATCTAGTGAAAATGCTTTTTTGTTAAAGACAAAACGAAAATAAAGGTATGGAGAAGACTGTGCTCTGTTAAACTTTCAAGGAGATGTTTTTCTGCATGTAGAGAGCTTTAAAGTTCTATAATGCTCATGTGGGTGCAACTTGCCTTCAGATTTGAGGCAGCCTCATTCAGAGGACACATATTGCATGACCTTCTCCAAATACAATTTTATTTTTATTCTACCTCACTGTCATTACCCCCTAATCTTAAATTTAGGATGAAGGAAGCAGCTGCCTTCTATTCCCTGAAAAGTGAGGCTGACAATTAGCAAACCAGAGCACTTCATGGAACCCCTAAAGATCATCAAACTTACTCTACCTCCTGTGCCACCTCTAGTAGGAACACAAACCAAAAACAAAACCTACGTGTGATTGGCTTAGTTTAACTATTTCAAATTTTGTTCTTTGAAGGCTCATAAAGCCATCTGTATGGAAGCAAAAAGAGATATGCTGTAGCCAAGATCTGGATTTGGAGTTGCCTTATGCCATAAATCTGGCAGTCTCACATTTTTTATTTGATGCTGGGCGAGCAGTAGGAACAGGCAGTAGAGAACACCATCAAACCTGTACTCTTGCAGAGTTACTCTGCAACCTGCAGCGAATGCAAGAGGATGTAGCCTCTATTGCTTCCCCATTCTCAGTTGGTAACAAGAATCCCAATTCATCCCTAACCACCCAGTGCTTAGGGTGGCTAATACTTTTAGTAAGCCATTTCTCCAGGTCAGACAGTCCCTTTGAATTGCAGCCCTGACATCTGGCATATCAATTGCTCCCACTATCTAGTATTACCTGCAAACTTAACGAGAGAGATAATTCCATCCTATCACCTCAGTTATTAGTGAAGGCATTAAGCAATATCAGCTCCAGCACTGACCCCTCAGGAACACCAGTGTCCTATGCTGAAACAAAGGCTTTTTCCTCCTTCACGTTATTGAAGAATTAGCTCTATATGGGGAAGACCCACCAGTGCTGTGATGAAGAGATAACAGAAACTGATTTTCTGACAATTTGGACCTTGGCACACCTTTGCAGGAGAAGGAACGGCACAGATCAGGTCCACTTTATAAGTTTATTAGTTAACAGACACCAAGATCAGTTGTCTCTGGCCACATATTCCTAAAAACCTAATGAAACTTTTTGTAAAGAAGTAATGAGGAAATCTGGACTCTGACAAAAGCCATTAATTATGAGTTAATAAAAAGGCCATACATTATTTATTCCAAGCTCTGCAGCAGGAATGCCACTTTCTCAACCAACTTGAATAGGCTTTTGCTTAAAGTGAACACTTGCCACCATAATACACATAATATTATGAATAGATACTTTGCATTGGTTTACATTTTTGAAAGGATATTAAAATGTATTTGGAAACATCAGCAATCAAATGTCTCCGTGAGGTAGAATTGTAGTGTTAGTTGCAATTGTTAAAATGCAACCACTTCTAGGGTTGAAAATGATACCCTAATTACACTATTCACACCCCAAAAAACTGATGTTACATGCTAGTGTCCATCCAATCCAGAAACATACAAAAACTGTAATTTGTATTTAATTAAAGCAGTTTATAATCAGACAACAAATCCTCACACTAACTGCTTTTGAACAAACAACGAAAACCACTAGTCACAGGATGATCTGATCAATTACTGCCATGCCTCTGCACTCTTTATACTGGGAAAGGAATGGGAAATTTCATCAAGCAGAAGTTTGCAAATTATAGTTCCGAGGTCTGAAAAGAATATGCAGCATCTTTAAAAGAAAAGACAGTATGTCTAATCTGAGACTCCAGCACTTGGGACATTAATATAGCTGTGCTGTAGAATGAAGTCTCATGCCAGAGCCACATCTGAGTTCAGAATACTCTCTACTATGTATTAACATAGCAATTGCTGGGCCAGCAATTTGGGAAATTTGTGATGCATTTCTTGTATTTTATTTTTATCGTTCATATATAGCAAGTACTGTGGCTTCGTTTTGTTATGTTTCTGCTCTGAGAAAATTTGAAGGAATAAAACATGATTGATTGACATTGTGCCTCCATGCCACAACACTGTGCCATAGAGTTGTGCCACCTGTCACCACTGCTGGCTAGAGGAGATTGAGCCCTGCACTAATGTTTCCCCCAATTATCCATGGCTCACTGGCCAAAGCCCTCTGCATTCTCAATTACATTGAGGATAATCTCCTGTATAATTGTACTGATGGGAATTGACAGATTAGGAGGAAGATCACATGATTTTCAGTCTGAGCTCTAGCAAGTTCTTGCTGGATTGCTCTCAAATTTGGATGCTCCAGGCTTTAGGATGGCAGCATCCTAAAAGGCATCTCAGCCCTCACACTGCAGGAGAGGCCTGCAATTTAAGGCTGCTGAGGAATCAGCTGAGCCAGAAAAAAAAAAAATAGACATCCCAACCCTGACCCTCATTTACAGGCAGAAGTAGACGGGGAAGCTACATGAAGGAAAAGGCTGGTATAAGAGACTTCTGTCACAAAAGAAAAGGTTGAAACTGATTTGCCAGCTATCAGTGCTTTCTAAGACCATGACCTTACTAAAATACCAGATGCAGCAACAAAGAATTATGACCAGGAAGATCAAGTGTCATGTGTACCTTGGTGAAAAGGGAGACAGACTGATCTTGGGTTCCTGGACTGCCTCTCAGTTACATGGCAGGTGAACTTACCAAAATGTCACTTCCTGTCCCGTGCCTCAGCTTCCCTGACCACAATTATGGGAGTTATAACAGTTAGCAGTTTTCCAGCAGCATTAAGAAATCTATTAATTTACGCACATAAAAGAAAGCTCCTCAAATTGCACTCCCTTGCAGAAGGAATATGAACGGCTTCAATCCTGGTGCCTTGCAGAGCACCGACACAACACCCACCACCAGCCCAAGGATGGCTATATCCCACAACTCTGCTAAAAAGGGCTGCACAGAGACATTCTCTTAACAGAGGAGGTAGTGAGATGTGCTGGCATGGAGCAGCTTACTTTCCTTAAAGCCCTAAAGTGACCAAACAGCCTGATGGGCACCACAGAGCATCTAAAAGGGGTGACAGCCTTAAGAAGCAGCTGGGTGCCAGCTACTCTGCAGACACAGCTTGCAGAGCCAGCAGGTTGCCCTTCTGTGCAGCCCCCATTCTTAGCCGCTCTGTCAGACATCTTGCAGCTGGTAGGGAAATGCTGGCTTAGACTCACTGGGGACACAATAGCAACAGTAAAAAGCAAACAAGGTATTCTGCTTCAGAAAAATGTAATTAAACAGTCCTCATGCCAGCCACTTTTTCTCAAGCTCTGCATCCATTGTTCACAGGAAAAAAAAAAAAAAGATAGATAAAACCCAACACATTCTTAACACCATATTAAGTTTTACATCCATTAAATTTTGCCTGCAGAAAATAAACAGTTTGTCTGTTTCCTGCCTTTTCATAATGCATTTTTATGCTGCTAGGTCTCTGCCTGTTTAGACTCTAGGGGCTGTAAAAAGTGTTCTGAACACCGTTACCTGGATAAACACCCTATAAATTACAACTGATATTTATCTGCCTCATGGCAATTTCACTACATTAGAAATAGTACAAGACTGTATTTAGATAGATAAGATATGGGTAAAAGATTAGCATGCATAAGTGTCTAAAAAAAAAATCCACATCCTGCTATTCTAGTAAAAATATGTACACACATGACTTGTTAATTAACTTTTCCTGCATTTGGAATTCCAACAGGATACAAAGCTAGCAGGATCATTAAACCTAATCATATTTTCAGCCCAGCCTGGTATTTCACCAGAACCATTCAAATCAATTTACCCAACAGAGACATTTGTCCCTGGCCTGTCACCATGGCCTGTACTGAGCGTCCTGCACTTCTTTATCTTTTGGCAGGGCCATCATAAGCAAGCGACTCGGAGGATGATGTATGGGAACTCAAATAAGTTATAAATCTTCCATCCCTTCATCAACTATCAGCCTGAGTGAATTTACTCCAGCCAGCATTGGCAAAGACTCCCTTGCTGCTCTCGGGAAAAAGTCAGCTTTAAGATGACATGTTCTTCAAGGTAAAGTTCCTCACTGCTTTTGGCAAAAGAAGGCACTGTGATGGGAAGGAATGACCAAAGCACACATCCCTGAAAGGCAGTCATGTGCCTAAATATCAGCAAGTCTCTTCCATATATTCAGATGCTTCTCAAAGGTTTGGAAACCCAAACAAAGAATCCCTCTCATCAAAAATTTAAGAACAGTGTTATTCCACTGACAAAAGTTTGCTTTAAGAGACTACCATTTTAAACCCCCAAGAATCAAAAAGAAAACCCCAATCCAAAAAACCCACCACCCAAACCCCAAACCATGCCTGTTTGAAGAGTGGGCAGCTGCCTGCAGTTCAGGACAAAGAGAAAAAACACAGTTATTTTAAGAACTTGGAGGAGCAGCGAAAGATACACAGAACATCACTCTCCTTTTTCATAGCAGCTGCCTGGGGTTTCTTGCAAGGTCTTTCTGAACACCCTTGAGGATGGCACTGGTATACATCCCCCTTTCACATAGCAGAAAGGATAGTAATTGAAGAGTTGAGTAGCCATTTAGATGCCTAATGCAAGAATCCTCGAGTGGCATGGTACACTGCTGGTCAGCCACTCCAGACTAGTAGAATGACATCTTTGCTTAAAGCACTTGACATGCCAGCATCCTATATTTTAGATACATACTAACAACATTCCTTCCTCCCCTCTGTAGCCAAATACATCACCACTGCACCTGGTTATTTGATTGGCAAATACCACGACTGCTAAGCTCCTGGGCCTCCACTGCTTCTCTCCTCCTTTTCAGTGAGCAGTGGTGTGCACACCAGCACTCGAGCACCATTTTCCATTCAAGGAGCCAGATCTAAGAGGGAGCTTTGCCATGGCAGGTCAGCCTCTGGATGTAAATGCCAACATGCCTACAACTGCTGTCTGTTCTGTAGTTCTCTGTAGACAGAGACACTGTTTATACTAGTGAAGCTGTAGCCCTGGCCCTTTCCCTGGCATAGCATATATACACTGTTGAGCGGAAAACTAGTTTGATTGTATGTGAACATGGATTTGAGTTAGACTAGAATATTTTTTCAGTTGGAAGGGACCTAAAATTATCATCTAGTCCAACTGCCTGACCACTTCAGGGCTGACCAAAAGTTAAAGCATGTTATTAAGGGCATTGTCCAAATGCCTCTTAAACACTGACAGGCTTGTAGCATTGACTATCTCTCTAGGAAGCCTGCTCCAGTGTTTGACCATCCTCTCAGTAAAGAAATGCTTCCTCACGTCCAGTCTAAACCTCCCCAGCACAGCTTTGAACCATTAAACCACTTCGTGATTTCTAAATCACAAATTATCCAAAAGCTCTTTGATAAGCTAATATAAAGAAAATGTTTAAATGCCTTCCCACCAAAACCAAAATATAGGCGCTTTGTTCAAGAGCCAGTTAACAGCACTCAGTTGTGGTAACAAGGTGCAACGATGTGCGGTGTCAAGTTCAGTTGCAAGAGGTTCACTGCCTCTGAAGTTTCTGCCAGAGTAAGCAGGCCATCAGACAAATCTGGTGCACCACATATCCAGGATCAACGATTAGATGAACAATGGATCTATTGTGAAAGCTCTGGTACAAATTTTCCTATCCTGCTATACTGAAGAGAGCACAGATATGGGTGCTCTCCACGTGCCAGCATTTCCTTATTTTGGGCACACAAGACTCTGGAGTAGTTAGGATAGGGGGAGTGGTTCAATTCTGAGCCACAGCCAATCTGTTCCAGCCTGGACATCCAGGCTATAAACTTCACCCAGGATTTTCCAGTCATCAGCCTCACAGAAACAGCTTTCCAGACATTTTCCACATGCAATTGCAGTTCAAAGCACAAAACATCAATACAACATAATAAGCATCTCTCTTTGTTCAGATAAAGGTAATGTAAAGCTTCAGTCATTTAAAGCCTAATTTCAGTTTGGAAAAAAGTTTAGGTCAATATTTATGACTTAAATCCCCTTCTCCTAACCAGTTCAACTATGAGGCTTTCAAACAGATACCGTTCAGCCCATCCTGCTCTGCTGTCTGCCTCCCTCACCTGCATCCCCTCTCGAATGCGCATGTGCAGACACACATATACATGCATCTCAGTCATTTGATACCATCATAAAAGCAGCAGTCTCTTCTTTCCCATGCACACATCTCATTATCCATCCTTAGTATACATCTTGAGTAATGCAATTTACTTCAATGTCACCAAGAGAAAGACACTCCTCTGGGACTGTCATTACCATAAACCACAATCTGCTGCCAATTTATATGTCCTTATCCACCCCTTGTTTTAACTTCTTTATAAACGATAACAAAGTGTTTTGCACCCCTGGCGTTGTCACTTAGTTTTTACATCTTCAGAAATCTTCTCACTGCTTTTCCTCTTCTCCTCCAAATCACGCTTTACATTTTGCCTCCCTCTACATCCCTGTATCTTTCAATCCCAACATCAGAGCACAGTACTGTTGCCCTGTCAGTGCCCGTATGTTCTTCCTGGGTTGACTGTCACTGTACAGACCTACTCCCCTGGTCTGCTACAAATAAACAAACCTCTCCAGTCCACACCAAGCTCTGGCCAGCATCCTCAGAGGGCCTCCTGCTGCTGCCAGGTGAGACAGGACGCACCATCAGAACTGGCCACCAGTGTGATCATAACTGTCCTTTATGAATAAGCCATCTCAAACCATGATCCTACAAGCAGCTCAACAGCTGAACAGAGTTAAAGTTTTTCAGGAGATTTTAACAATTCTACAGCAGGGAATGCTTTTACTATTTGCCTGTATAGTCCTCTGGCTCTAGCATAAGTTAAGGTGTCATAATAGCTTATTGAAAGAAGCTTGAGACCTGAAGTGAAGATCTCTGGAAATGACCAACATTTATATTTATATTTTGCTAAACAAAAAGAATAAAACAAAGAGAAAAAAACCCCACTAATAAGAAACTACTGAAAGGAGCTAAAGAGATTTTTAGCTATAGGTTTAATAAGACGACAGGTTCAAATCAAATGTACCCGAATCAAGATGTGGTCTCTGAGCTGGTAGTTAAGTATCTGAACACTGACTACTGCCAATGCATCCTCTGTCTACTAAGGATAAAAATCTTATTTTTTGTAACTTGAGAAAAATGGTTTGAAAACAAGAGCAACAGCCCCTTGTCAAAGGAGGCACTTCTGGATATAAAACCAGAAATACATAGGACCTCAAAATCCTAAAAAGAGGACTTCTATCTAGATAGTAATAGAAGCTGCTCAGAAAGGCTAGGAGAATCATTTCACAGATTGCAAGGTGGCTTTCCCCTTCTGCACACAAAGAGAAAAAAACTCTTTAGTTTATGAGAAACAGCTACATTTATGTTAACTAAGACATTTATTTGCTTTAATTATGTTGCTTCATGAGTTTTAATCAGGTCTCTGTTTCACTAAGATTCCTACCCCAAACTAATTTCATGAAGGTATTACCAAGAATCAGACAACCTCTAAAAAGAGGTGCTGAAAAATAAAGAAACTACTTGTATTGCTCCGTCAGGGAGCAAGTATATATTCCAAATAAACTGCATTCCCTCCAGGATGCTGTGAATTAATCCAAGCAGTCCAGGTGGTGCTGGTCACAGTATTGAATCAATCACTGATGAGCCAGTACTGGAGATGCAGCACCTCATTACTGGATCAGTCTTTTGAATGGTCTTATGTTTGTGCACATTTCTGTTGTACACTATTCACATCAGTTCATTGGACTTCAGGGTGGAAAGGCTTTTAAAACATGTCTTAATAAAACAGCACATCTCCTAAAACCTTGCAGAACTTCTAGCAACAGAAGGGAGGGCATATCCAGTTCCAGTGTGACCAAATGTATTTTGTCTCCCTGAATTCTTCTGCTTTTAACAGGGTGTGGAGTTTTCCTTCACCTGTTTCTTTAAATTGTGTGGGTAGCAGTGCTACATGCTGTTGAAGAGCTGGCATAGTCCACCCCAAAGGTGTGGAAAATTATCCTGGTATGTAACTAGTCCAAAAAGCACTTTGCAATGAAAGGTACTAGAGGAGCACAAGTACCAGTGATCAAATGTTATTGAAAGACTCATGGAGTCTTTCCAACACTTCACCCTTTCTAGTCATTTTCAGAGACATAAAATACATCTGCTCCATTTTGGCTAAGTTTTAACGTCTATATCTTGCAGATGTAAATGATAATGGAAGCTCCAGAGGAAGGAAGAGTCAGGCCTTAGAGTGCATGCAGTGATCCCACACTTTGGCTAGACAAGGGGACTCGGGAATTTTATTCCTTAAGGGTGGAAAACTGCACAATGAGAAAGACACCACACAGAACAATAGCCTGGTGTGGCAGAGCAGAACCCAGGTGCTGATTACTAGCTCCCCTTGCACAGAAAGGCCAGAAATGTCACATGACTCCAAGATGAAGATTAAAGTCCTCCAAGAACAACAAAATAACATGAAAGAGATAGATAAAGGGGAAAAGCCAATGCTATAACTGTATTTGAAATGACTCATTGTTTGTACCAATTGATACTATCACAATAGCATTAAAAAAACAAATCACTGTGACTTTTTTGCTCACCAGTGACATCTGTCTGTGTTTAGCATTTCATTCAAACTGGGCTAAAAATCAAGTCTGGTTCATTTTGAATCCTGGATCTCATGCAACAGTAAGGACAAAGCCACACAGTTATTAACAGCCATGCAGTAAAAAAAAAAAAAAAAAGGGAACTCAATGAAGGTGGTACATTGCAGGCAAAGAGAGATGATTTTGCTGCTTTGGGGTTTCAGCAATGCTGTAGGAAAGCTTATATATTAAAACAACCATGATTATTGACTTTTGCTAAGACTTATTGTTAGGTCTTTTCCTTTTTCTTGTATATTTGTACTTATTTATTGCAGTCTATAAAAACTAATCATGAAGTGTAAAGATGTTAGAAATACTTTATAAAGGGTTATACATCTATACAGCCTAATTCTGCAAACAGCTCCTCAATATCTCAAAAGCACTACATACAAGACATGGCCTCCTGTTCTTTAGACTGAGGTCACACTGCCTATATTTTGGCATAGGACAACACCACAAATGCCTTGAAGTCCCACATATCCTATAGCACTCACATTATTTTTCCGCTTCTAGGGAGTTGGTTATTCAGCAGATTTTCCCTACTAGGCAGGAATATTTCTACACTGCAAAAATTATATACTTAGCACTTGACGTGAGCCCCATTTGGGTAGACTAGAGAGCAATAATGAAAGAAATCAAGCAATATGCCCACTCACTTAGGCCCCCTTCTCCTTCAACAGTGCAATGCTTCCTAACACTTCTTGCCATCCTTACATGCTCAGGATTTTAAAGTTTTGGGAACCATTTACACTCATGCCATGTGTTGCTTACTTTTACCTGTCACTCCCTAAATTCTACTCATTTATACCAGTAAACAGTGCATTAAGCTACTGGACAGTTCCTAATCAGTCTTCTTTTTCATTAAGATCCACACTATCTGCTCAACAGATGAGGTTCCTTTAAGAGACTTCCCTTCTTTTAAAGAAGTAGCTGACAAGTAACCTTATTCTGTTTCTCTGAAATGGTGTAGGGCCAAAATAAGGGCAAATCAGCCGATCTCCTGGCTTGTTATCCTTCATCTATCTCTCCCCAGTCCCTTAAAAAAAATCATCTTGCTATACTGCTAGGAAGAACTGGCTCATGCTGCAGACCTGTCTCTATAGAATAAGTTCAGGATTAGAGCAAACTTCTGAGGTCCCCTCCATACACCAGATTTCTTCTTTGTATGCCCTTTCAGAGAAGGGACAAGAGCCCCAACACGCTGAATCTGTTCTCTCTTGGCTTGCTACCAAACTTGGAGAAGTGGTAACCACTTGATCCATTGTGGAGAGGTGCAGGTCTAAAGAAAAGGGAGGTACTTGTTGGTGTTCTACAGAAAAACTGAAACTCTGGATTTCACTAGGATCCCAAACAGCACACACTCTGGGACCACATCCACCCTGGAGTCCTCCTCCAACCCCTTGAGCTGTTACAGGTTTTTATTCTTCCTTTTGCTTTTCTTTGCCCTATTTCCTCAAGACATGCCCTCAGCTTCCAACAGAGAGACTGAATAATCTTTTAGTTGCTGACAAAGACGAGATCTTCCCACAGGCAATCACTCAACCAGACTGTCGTTTATTCTCTGCTTTTCCCCACCTTACTTATACAGTTTCCAAACCCTGAATGGCCCCACAGCCCTTTGTGCTTTTCCTTACCACATATCTGAAAGGTGCGTAACTGCTATTAGCTCCATTTTGCTAGTACAGGCTAGGGAAAACAGTACAAAGGTGAGTTTAATCAACCAACAGAACACACCACCCTAATTATAAGGGTATTCATAAGTTTAGTTCATAAGCAATAGACAGTAACAAGCTTTAAAGATACCTATTTCAGAATTAGAGGATTCTGTTGTTCTTCGTTGACCATAATGGGAGTTCAACTAGCTCAAATGTACCTATGCAGCAGGTACCTACGTAATGCCCCATAAGAGTAGGTCTCCAGTGTAACCAAATCTGCCAAGTTTCACTGTTTGCTTACCAAAAAAAAATTCCACCAGACCAACCAGGTACCACAAGGCACCTCTGAAGAGGACAGTAGCAGTGGTCTGTAGCTCACAGAAATGCTGGTAGAAAAGTAACATAATCCAAGGCTTAAAAACAACCCTTCATTTAGTCTTCTGCCAGCACTGGACAGGCATTACCACCATTATTTACCCCTATTTCCCAAGCAAAGGTGGCAAAACTTGCCAGGAAAACCAGTAGCACAATTTGGATGAGAGTCATACTTCCACTCAATAACCAGAAAAATCACAAATTTTTTTGAAAAAAGTCATGGCTGTGCTTTCTAAACACGAACAAATGCCAATGCATGTACAATACTGGTCAAGAAAAATGAACTGAAACAGATGCAGAGAAAGGCTACCAGGGGACTGACAAGCCTATCTGATAAAATGAATATTAAAAGAGCTTGGCTAGCTCAGACCAGCTAAATAAATGTTGAGAGGGGATACATTTCCTGTGCACAAATACCTGGGGGTAGAAATAGCTGAGGATTGGAAATGACTATTTAACTAAAGGACAATAGTGGTACAAGAACAGAGGGTTATAAACTACCAAAGAATAAATTTAAACTGGAAATTAGACAAAGGTTTCTAATCAGCAGAGCAATGAAGCTTTTAAAAAGCCTTTACAGGGAACAGGGGCAAAAAGCTGCTCTAATTGAGAGATAAAGCTTCATGCATTTCTGAAAAGTACTATGAAATATGGTGTCCTAACAAAACACAGTACTGAAGGCAATGACTCCTGAGGTCCCCTACAGCCTTCTGCTTCTCTGCATTTCACACTAAAATCCATTCATAGCACCATCAACATATCAAAAGTACAGTTCTGAAATACCTTGACCTCCCAGAACAACTACATGGAGAACCATTCTGGCTGGACTCTGTTGAAGGGTGAAGAGTGACAGCTTCTAAGGGAGGGACTTCTGGAGCAGCCAAACCTGGGAAGAAGGCCTGAACTGAATTTTTACATTATCTTAATAAGAAAGACACAGAAAGAGGGCAAGTGCAGACAGTACATGTAATCTCTTTTAGAACTTATAAAACAGAACTCCTGAAAAATCCCAGGAGCTCCTGGGTTCAGAAAAACTTCTCAACACATTGCTGCATGCCAGACAGCCCTCCTGATAACCACCAGTCATTGGAAGATGCACTTTCCTCTTCTCGCCATGCAATACCTTTATCAAAAGACCAATTATTTCTCTCCTTCATTGTTTACTTTTACTAAGGTTTTCCATAAAATACAAGGACAGAGCTCAAGATTAACAGCATGGCTAGGAATATTATCATCACGCATCATCTTCACTCTATGAGCAGGACACAGTCAAGTCTTTTGCAGGCCCACAGACATTTGTAAATGTTTGATCTTTCCAATATATGTATGTGCCAAAAGTATTACAGCACAGTAGGAAAGTAATTTTCATGGACTCTGAGAAGTACTGCAGAATTACATGGCTTGCCCTGTTGGCTTCATTCCTTAGTTATGGCTGCATCATGTTTACTGTCTGGGGACACGCCGTATACAACATTTTATCATTATTTCAGAATCATCAAAAACACCCAGTAAAACAAAAAATGGGAGTTTGTTACAAAGACTGTATCTCATCTAAGCAACTCCCTCTTGACAGCCATTCCTACAGTCCATATTATCAGGGCAGCTGAAGATATTCTAAACACTGAGGGCAAAAGTACTTGGAAAGCCCTAGACCCTCAGCAGACGTTCTCTGGGATACTCAGTCAACAACAGGCCATGGAGAAGCAATCTGGACAAGAGTGTTCCTGAGAAAGCGTGGAAATAGATAGGGGTTTTTGTAGAACACAAACTTAACTGCTGCTTCAGAAAATATTCAGCTAACCAATAGAAGAGAGAATGTGTGGTTTCAAGCTGCAAGCTCTGTCCTGGGTAAATTTGAAGAGCTTCTAAACTTACAGAAATAACCCTAAACTGACTTACTCTTTCATAGCATGGTACATGCAGAGGCCATATCCTTTACTACTACACACCTCCTTCCACAGATTGAGAAAGACCATTCTCACTGTGACTGAATCCTCTGGTGATAGGAGGTTTTCAACTGCATGCCTGATTAAATGCTGCCTCCCAGAATTCTTGGATAACAGGAATTAATTTTTAATGCCCTGAATCTAGTTGACACTTTTTCATAAGCCCTCTTCCCCCCTCCTTCTCCTGTGTTATAAATGACCAATTACCTAATCTGAGGTAATGCAGACTTTGGTCGAGGCTAATGAAGACGCAGCGGGTGAGATCCTGCTTGCAGCACAGAGTCCCATTAGGAAAGATTAATCACCTTCTAACTTACAATCCCAAGTTTTGGCTCCAAACAGTGAGAAGGCAGAGAAAGAGGCATCCATCACATTAACCGAATACAGCAAATGCTTGGCACTTGATCAGCAGTAGGGTGCTCTCCTGACAGGAAGACTGTGAAATGAAGAGCAATAGTGGCTCTCCAAGGTTGCTCAGGGACAGAGATCCCCACACAAGTAGTAGGGAAGGGATGTACCCCCAGCTAATACTTTGGATTTGTACTTCGGAAGAGAGGGCTGCACCAGGTCTAAGAAGGAAATACATCACACTGTCTGTGATATTACCCTTTCAAAGAAGTAAAAATATTGTCTCAATGCACTATCTAACCAGCCGAAGGAAACCAGAGAGGAATAGTCTCAACCTATGTAGAATGAAACAAACCTCCAGCTTCTTACTGTTACAGCATACTTCCAGAGCTTCAGGTACAGTTTAGGAAATGGTGTAGTGCTATCTTCTCTCTACATTCAGACAATATTCATCGCTGTTCAATGTTCATCCACAAAATAACTTACCTTCAGTGAAGTTAGAATGCATGGGCACCATAGAGCCAAGGGTTTATTTGCTGCATCGACAAGGCCTAACCCCGAGTGTCTATACCTACTTCTAGAGATGTCTAGAACTAACCTTCGCAACAACCAGTCATTCCATTACTAACTCTTTACTCAAAGAAAGAATAATTTCTTTTGTGAACTAAGGCAAAGAGATTGATGGTGGGAAGAGAGGAGACATTCGTGGAACATTTGCCTTCTGACTGACTGCATACTAATGCTGTGTAATTACTAGAAAAGCAGCAGCAGAAGGGATAAACAAATAATCTGCACCTTCTACCTACCTACCTTCACCACCAGAAAGCATCAGACCATTAGAAATAGAGCAGATACATAGTTTGGGGTTGGTTTTTTTTTTTAACTGCTGGTTCTTCGAGGGGTTGTTTTAGAATTGCCTTATTTATCAGTATTGTCAATGACCATTAAATTTCCTTCATTGAAACAATGAAAAATCTTTCCTTCTCATCTAGAGATGCTCCCAGAAAATTGAGAAATACTTCAGCTGTGACACAGAGGGACTGCTCCTTTACTCTTCTGGTTTTTAATGTATATACTCATGCCTCCAGTCACCTTCCTTGCTGAATCTTCACAGCTTTTAAGGTCCCTCAGCATCCTTGCCCAGCTGATAGAAACGGTCTCCTGTTCTTCATATGAGATAACTGACAAACTCCATTCGTGCCATCAGGAACAGATCCTATGATGTCAGAGAAAAGCTGAAATAGGATCCCCCGAAACTGCTAACATGTATGGCAGGACATAGGAAACAAGTTCGGGTTTTGGTGGTGGTTTGGTTTTTTTTTTTTTTTTTCAGCTGTGCTTAGTCATGATCAAATTTAGCCTCTTCATAGGGCTGGAGCAAGCTGACATCATTAAGTGTTCCATTTAGTTTGCAAAGTAGGAGAATGTTCCCATGCCGTCTGATTGTAACTACTCTTAAACAATTTAGCACTGTCTCTACCAGGCTTCTCCCTACTGCTGATCAGTAAATATGTGAGTGAAACATTTTTAGGTTCAGTGCTTCTGAAGCAGAAAGGCAGACAAGAGTAGCAAAAGAATCCTCTACTTGGCCTCTGAACAGTGAAGCAAACACTCAGATGGTGATCCTCCACAGCTGCCTTCTGGAGAAGAAAATGCCTGCTTGAACTGCCACCAACTCTAATAGCTAAGTGACAAACTGTGAAAAAAACACGGAAGGAAACCCATACAGAGAGCTTAAGTGGCAGGCAGAGATTTAAAATTTTATTTGACTGATGTCTCTGCAAATATGAAGGATGTACGTAACACTAACATTAGGCACAAGAGAATAAGAAACCTAATTTAGGAGTATGAAATTGCTTTTTGAAAGAGCTTTGAAAAAAGCTTATCAATTAGGCTTTCAGAAACTCCTGTCCCACAACTGTTTTCAAACTCTTTTCTAAATACTTAACCCTTTATTTTATTAGAATAAACTTCATTTTTTCTTCTTTTTCTTAAAGCTTATTAATGAGTGTGTCTTTAGATGAATGGACCAACACTGGGCATGCCATTCTAGGAACCAGTGAAGAACTTGCACAGTATGCCCATCTAACTTCACATACGCATTTTCAGGTTCTCGAGCTGTGTCTACAACAGACACTTCCCAGGCAGCATGCAGAAGACTCAAAGGGACCTAAGATCACACCTACTTATGATGCAAACCAGTGTAATTCAATTGAGCTCATGGACAGATGAATAAAGCAAAGCCACTAACACATGAATTGCAGCAGCCTAGGAGAAGACCTTCACAACACCCCGTGATTGCTATACAAGGGAAAAGTCTTAGCATATGCTTCCTACAGATTGCAGGGGATGGGGCTCTATAACTTCCATGCAGAAAGGAAGGAGATAAATGAATGGCAACACTAACATCACATTAAAAGAGAAAATATAGTTTTCGTCAGAGAGTCCAGCAGAACTCTGCCATGGGAGATTTGCTGGATCAAAAGGGAGCAGACAGCTTTACTACCCAGGCCAGAAGGTTCAAGGCATAGGAGGATTGTGGGCCTTGCTATGCTATTTCCTTTTCTTTGGTGTGTGAAACCGAAGATAATTCTCAGGTGGATTCACCAGAGTTACTCAGAAACGTCTTTGGGGATTACTGCAGCTGATCACTGTGCTTGCTGGAGTTTGTATTGTGCTGGTGAGCAACTGAAATCATAGGATTTCTGGTACCAAGGACCATCCTACTGCAGTTAGGAAGAGAGACTTCCACTATCAGGTTTACAAGTTTTACAGGTTTCTGAGAGCATCTGAGCTTAACCTGTGTTTTCTGAGAGGACCAGCACTAACAAAACATCAACATCAAAAGTCAAAGCCTGCAAAAAGCAAATGCTAGAGATCGTGAGCAGTGGGTTAGTCAAAATTTCCTGTTGGATTCCCAATAAAAAGAAACTACAGTTTTCAGCATTCACTGAGTAGCATTTACTTACCTTGGTAACATACAGTTTTTTTCAGCTTTTGACCCCTCTGCTGTGAACACAAGCCCTAATTAGGGCCAAAAGCAGGAAAACTGTTCTGATATTGAAGCTTTTCCTCAAGAACTCTTCAAGATCTCCTTCCAATTCCCCAACACATTCCTTAACATAAGCTACCTACTTGCCATCATGGTGTAACAGCTGTTATTTTCTCAGAGCCTAAGCCAGATTTGAACCAGAGGAAGACGTGTAACTAATCCCAAACTAGCTAGTCCCTGCCACCTTCCAACTGCTTTTTGAAGAGGAAGCTCCCCTTGACATGAAACAGTCTCACTGCCTGCTGTAGTGTAGTTAGCAGTTCCCAGATTGAGAAGATATATAAGGCATCAGCAGCAAATGCCAAAGGGAACCTAGAGCCCTTAAAAAACAAAACAAAAAAACCCAAACAAGCAAGCAATCAAGGAGCAAGGAAAACTTTGCTCAGTGCTTAATAGTTTTAAAATTCTGTCCCTGGAGAATTCAAGTCCTCCTGCTCTGATGTGTCCTGCTGTTTAACTGCAAGCTCTGTTGACTCACAGCTGCTGCTCTGTGCAGGCCCTGGGCTGCCTTCAGAAGGAGGCACATGGAAAAGACAAAAAAAACCTTTCCCCCACTAAAATAGCATGCCCTGAGTCAGAGAAAAGACAGCAACAGAGAAGGAAGTCAGAAGTCTGCATTATACCAGTGATGACAGGGTGAGCCAGGACAAAAACTGTTATTTAGCTGATGCTACTCTTCTTAGATCAAAAGTCCCCCCACAGAACAGACCATGCTTTGTGCTCTACCTCACCCATGCCCCTGCTTTCACATCCAAAATGCCCTCAAGTTCTTGACAAATGGTGGTCCAGTCTGGTCTATCAAAGCTCAGTATAACCTATATGTAGTAAACATGAGTCACTTAATTAGAACAGCAAGAAGAGTTATTTGCTAACACACATATTTTTGAAGAGGGCTAAGGAAATGTCACACTGTATGCAGAAAACACCCTCAGTGTTATCCATAAAGTCTAGATCATACTTTTCAACACCCTATGCCTTGAAGCCGTAACTACTATACCAAGATAAAACATCCCCAGATAAGGTTCTGGGGAGTACTTACAGAGAATAAAAACCAATCAGTGCAGCTTAGCTTTTATTTTTTGCTAAATTTTCATAGTAGCAGAAGCAAGACGCTTACTGAGAAGTGACGAGAACCACCACCTCCAAGGTTAAAAATCTCTCTGGTGTATACCTGATCACACTCGGAAGTGTTTCTGAAGTTGTATCTGGGTATTAAAATTTGAGTGAGAAATCAGAGAAGAGCTTTGAGCATTGGAACAATTACTAGCAACTTGAAAAACTTGCCAGAGGTATCCAAGTAAGAAGCTTCTCTTGCCCTGGAGATATATGACACAGCATTTACATGCCACAGCTCATGGGGATTAATGGCTGTTGGCCGAAACTGCAGCTCATGTCCAGAATGTGTCCTGAGCTGACTAAGGAACAATCCTTATACAATGGTGTCATCAATTTAGTTAGGTCCTGAAGTTGCCAAGTTGAGCGAAATGTAACAGTTATGCAAATTGTAAGATGTGCATTAGGAGTCCTGCTGAAAGGTATTTGAAATGGAAAACTGTTACTGACTTGCCCTGGAGTTGTAGTTGTTCCACATTAATCCAGACCAGTTATAAGGAGTTAAAAAGCAGGGAGGGAAGCTGGTCTCAGCCTCATTTAGGCACGTAAGGATTTTGTACCACTTCTCTACTCGTCACCTCCACACCACTTATGGGAATTTGAGACTAGAAATTATAGATGAGGAAGCCACTCTCTGTCAGTAGAAAAACAGGAAAGTGCAAGGTCAAGCTTTTGGAAAACACTAAGAACAAAAGCAGGAGGACAAGTGAGATCAGACTGTTCTTTACAGAAGCATGAGGAAATGAGAGGCAGAACTGTGAAGACACTGAACACATATCTACGACACACGAAGGTATGTGTGGTAATCAAGAAGCTAAAATGGCAGGCTCCAGGGACACACAATGGGTGAAGAAGCCTTTCACTCCAGGCACCTGTTTCTGTAAAGAAAGCAGCTGTTCTGCAGAACAAATTCAAGTTCTCTATCCACGATTTCACAAATAACTAATGAGTCACTTCTATCACTTTCCCCACTGACATTAAACTCATTTTAGCAACCCAAGGCAGACTAATACCGTGTCGTGCGAAAAGTGACTTTTCTTATTCCCCAAGAGTGTCTTTCCACCTTGTGGCAGAAGATCAGTGGACTTCAGCCTTTTCAAACACCAGCTTCCAATGTTTCCTCCTTGCAGGGACAGTATCCCCAAATCAGTATTTCTCTACTCCAAATCTAACTGAAAGCAGGAAAAATAAAACACACAAGAGCTCCCAAAACCACAGCTTCCACATAAATAGGAAAGCAGGGGGTAGGAAAACAAGGAGAGCAGAACTGCTGATTATTTTAAGTGACATGATCAGATAATTTAAGTTTCCAGGGCTGGAGCCCTGGAACATTTTGCACAAGACCTAAATAAATAAATGTGGAACTAGGCAGACCCCTGCAACATGCAAAGATCTTCATGACTTAGCAGGCTATCAGCAAGGAATGACCACAGACAAGACGACACAGTCTCAGCTCTACTGTTTGCTACTTAGAATGGCTGCTCTGAAACTACGGCATGTTGAAGTAGCCTCCAGAGGGCTTCCTAAGCTCTCTTGAGTCATGGCAAAGCCACAGAACTCAGTAAACACTGAGGAAGACAAACTGCAGAGGACTATACAAAGCCTTAGGTGATTTTGGAAAATCTCTTTGAGATTAATTTGGAGAGGAGAAAAAGGCAACTGGAGAGATAGAGATTCTTTCTAACTTCATTTCAGGTTTTTGTATTCCAAACACCTACCAAGGGCCTAGGAAAAGCCAAGCAAAGGATGCCTGGGGTCTGTGGGAACACAGCACCATCTCGTGGAGTGAAGGGAAGTAGTATAAGAAACAAGGAATAAGTATTTCAGCACTTCAGACATCTGCATCTTGGCTTTTTGACAGCCTGCTCTTCTAGCAGGTTAACAAATCTCTCTATCGAATTTGTGCTTTATAAAAAAAGTTCACTGCAGATCTATAAAGAACAAATGAACAACAAACAACTCCCTATTTTTATCTCTCAAACTCATCACTGTTAACATAAACACTGGAGGCCTCTTCATAAATAGAGTGTGGGCAGACAACCATCTGTACTGAATGCTATTTGCCAGCAGGCCTAGCGCAGCTGTGAGCAACACCCTTTTCTTGCAAGTCTGAATCTCCTGTGCGTAAGGTGGGCAAAGAAACAAGTCTTCAAATACTAAACTTGCCAGGACTAAAGACCTATTCTTCCATCTATTCAGTACTAGAAAAGAAAAAAGCCCTTTTCCATTAGAAGGAGGAGTTGGAGGAAACTCAGAAAGGCAGCTACTCCACCCTTTCCAGTACTTGCTCCCAAACATGGAGATATGCTTACAGAGTGTCTGAGAGTGAGCAACTTAAGTTACTCAGATGGTTCACATCTTACTGGTCATAAATAAGAACATCCTGGCACCACTGAAAGTATGAAAACCTGGTTAGTTTCTACTTCAGTGACTGAACTCAGTTAGAAATTCATCTCTGCAACAGAAAGTGTTCAAGTGTCCTGGCTTCTAAAGGAGACGGGCAAATGCACAGGGGTCTGCATAGGAGGATGTAGTTCATTTTACTTTCTGTTCTATCCCAAGTATTGTGCTGTACCTAGCTCCACTTTAGCAAATACTTAAAAGTTTATTCTTATTTCATCCTGGTCTCCAGGATGAAATTTGTTTAAAACAGGAAGCATTATGATATACTGTCTATGCATTTTGAATAACTCCCACAATGTGTTTAGTACAGGTCTCTCGAGTGTGATATTTGGGCTAAGGATATTCTCTGGTGTGCCTAAATTAAGTTTAAATGACTTGATCTATCAATCTTCCATACACGAGCCATCAGTAGCAATTCCACAACCAAGTGGGGATCTCTGTGAGGATGCTTCCCTTGAGACAAAGCAAAAATTCATGTCCAAAGTGTCCATCAGAAGTAACTATTACAGCAGGATGGGGTAAGGGATTTAAGCCTCCAGCCTTTTCTAGCTGGGACAAACGCTGAGTAGACTCACCACTGGTAACAAGTGCAAACAATAGAGAAAAAAGGCTGGGTTTTTTGTTGGTTTTTGGGCTTGGTTTGGGTTTGGGGGGTTTTTTTGGTTTTGTTTTTTGGGGGTTTTTTTAGTTTTTTTTATTGCCAGTACAAACACTGAACTAGGATTTGTGCTCAAACAACAGGAAGCACAGAAAATTCTTCTGACCTCAGTTCTCAGCATTCAAGTAACGATAACAAGATGAATTCTCAGGATGTTCTCCATGCCACAGCATCATGTGGAGAAATCCAGGCTAACCCTAAACTTAAGCATATAGGATTAGCATGGTGTCCTACCTGGTGTAACACCTCATGCAAATGTGTACAACTCATCAATACTTCAAACTGGTATTTCAGGTATCTATGTATGGCAACTCATCTACCATATATATATGCTGCACAGCTGACAGTACTGTTATGAGATCAACATCATGCCCCATTGGGTAACTTTGCATGTTCTCTGGAGTCAAACATGCCCACTGACCTCAAGATCAATACCAGTATCTCTCTCACACACACATACACACACACACACTCCCTTGACCAGAGTTTCTCTTGCCCCATATCACATACCTGGAATGCCTACAACCATTTGCCAGCAGTCAGATTCACAGTCACTGCTTCTGAGAACTTCTGCTCATTCACACAGAGCAAGGGCTTGAAAGCCAGGTCTGCTCAGTTCATTCTTCACTGGTAACACAAACAATCCAGTGTTACAACAGCAAAGCAGAAAAAATGAGTCTTTGCTGATGTCAGCAGTAGTGCTGCCTTCTATAACATGCAGTTGGCTTCGATCCATAATTTAAACTCTGGTGCACAGGCACTTCTCATGACAGTCTGCATTTCCAAGTGAAAGACACCTGACTGCTGAAGTCTCCAGCAGTAAAAAGAAATACCAATATTAGCCCTCTCTTCAGCATTTTGTGGTGTTCAATTATGAAATATCTGACAGATAAACTACTAAAGACACAGATGCTTCTAAGGGACCTACAAACTGTATGATGGATGGCTTGTGATATTGCTATCTATCTTCATCATTTGCCTGAGATGAGCGGGGCAGAAATAAAACAGACAGAAGGTCACTTAGTGCAATCTGGAAAAAAAAAAAAAAAAGAAAGAAAAGAAATATGACAGTTATGGGAAGCCAGGAAACCTGACACCAGCTTTGCTGTGGCCAAACACTGCAATTAGGTTTCAGACCAGAGACAAGAGGAAGAATAGAACTCTAACCACACTTCCTTCAAAATCAACATGCCAGAGTCTCTCTGGAAGAGAAAATTACTTATATTTGGCAGGTGTATTATTAAAGCCAGAGCCTAGCCAAGACACTCTGGTCTAGAGATCAGCTGTGTTATCTGAGACAGTTACTCAATGGACACAAGCACAACTACTCTCAGGTTAAGGCTAGGGGCATTTGAACAAAAGCACACTACAAAGACCAGACAACTCTGCTTTCCTAGGGAAGGAGTAATTTTCTACTCTTTCCCCATCCCACTCAAGATCACCCTCTCGAGCACCCTGCTGGCAACAGAAACATCCTGAAAGGCATCTCCCAGGCCAGGGAGGCCACCACAATCCCACACTGCTCATCTCCAACACAGAGGTCTGGGAAGAGCCTCAGAGAGTCACAGCAGAGTGACTGACTAAATCATAACCTCTAGACAGAGAAGGATGAACTAACTTAGTCAACACTTTGAAATTAAGATTAGTTGTCTTCTCAGGTTTTTAAGCATTCTCTGCTAATTTTCAAGATAAATTCATCATTTGGATGCAGCCAATGAATCCTGAACTTGGTTTTGAAAATGATGAAATCAACCACATCCCACTTTTTAATTCCTCCTTCATTTTTTTCTGTTCAGCACTATTCTGAAATTTTGACTGAAATATGCAAAGTTTTGCTTGCCCTAAATGTGCAGTTTTCACTGATTAAACTACTACCCAAGAAGAATTTTCACCCATTCTGCATGTACCCAAGAGTTTGAAATGAACTAACATTCACAGATTTGGAAGCTTTTTCTTCTGTGGACACCCATTAGCTAACTAGGGTTTCAGTTAACACTTACACCTCAATAGAATTAATGTTATTTGATTATTCTTGGGTTTTTTACTGAAAAGCCTATTTTGTTCCACAATCAGAGAAATTCCTTTGTGGCCCAAAATCTCTAAGAACAGCAAAAGGCAACCGAAATCCCAGGCTCCACTCCCAGTGTTTGCACAGGCCTCGGATGTCAGTATGCAGTGAAGCACCTCTACAAAGATAAATCAAATCCACCAAAAAATCCTCACCCCCGCAAAGCTTGATTCACAGGTACCCAAGCAGCCAGTTTCAATTTGCCCCTTGGGGATCATTATTAAGATAACTGTAATTAAGGTTTTGCATCTAATCCCCAGTGTTCCACAACTGAGATTACTATACCAGCTCCTGGGTAACAAGATTGCAACATAATAAAGATATGTCCCTATATACAGCTAAACTCCACTGGAGATCAATAGGTAGCCTTCTTCCAATGACAGACAATAATTAGTACATTAGGCAGCCTGGATAGTGAACAAGAATCTCCTTCAGGAACTCCGAGTCCTCCTGCCATTGTTTTTCTGTTAATAATTTCCATTGCAAAAAACAGGATAAGTATACAAGATGTCTCTCTCTCTCCCTGCTCACCCCAGCCTCCTCCCTTATGTAGCCCCAGGCTTGAAGGTTCAAAAGCCACCAAGAAGAAAAAAAATTTTAAAAATTCTAGCACTGCCTGCATCCATCTGCATGTTGGCATTCTCTCAGCTACCTGCGCCATGTAAATATTTCATGACATACATTTGTCCCTGCTAGTGACTAATCTTAAAGCTAGCTTTCAGTCTAAGGTATAAAAAACCCTATATAAATCTTAAGTACAAAATAATTAGGCGTATTTGATATGTGGATTCAGAGTCACACGCCAGATTTTGACCTGCCAATACTGGCATAAATCTTGAGTTACCTCACTGAAATCAAAGAAATTATTTTGTATTTATAAATAAGTGTTACTGCAAACAAAGTCTAGTCCATAAAATACAAAGAGCAACTTCAATCTCCATGTATCTGTTCTCACCCATTAATGCAGGCTCCTCTTTGCAAACTGTTTTCTATGTAGTCAGCCTGGAAAATAAACAATCATCTTGAGGACCCTACAGGAATAAGGCGGCAATACAGTGTGTACTACAACAGAAAACTCCATGCTGTCTGGGAAAGCACTAAGTGAACTTTATCCCATCTCATTAACACCATTACACTCTACCTATCATGCATCAGACTTTAAGCAATGGCTTAAAAGCACTGATGTCTCACTCAGTTGGGTACTGCAAAGATGGGAGAGCACACAAAACCCAGTTGGGGCAAAAAATGGACTAAAGATTATTGCAACCCAGAGCTTCCATCCAGGACATTAGGCCCAACATGGGAATCACATTTTCATAATCTGTAGTGCCAGTTATGGCAGATTCATAGGGGTATGGAGACAACAATCAAAGCCAGCTGTGCTTTCGCCTGGATTGGTGACTGGCATATCCCGTTGCAGATCAACAGCAACAGCTGCAAGATTAACAGGCTTTTACAAGGGTTTTTCCCTTCTCTGCAAAAGTACAGGTACCATCTGCATACCACGTGGCACCCAAAATACCTCATACTGATGAAACCATAGCTGGTATGATATTCATCTAGAGCATTTAGGCAATACAATTGAGGCAATACATGTGCAGGGTATTACAAGGAAAAAGCTACATTTAAAATTAATCAAATCCTTGTTACACCTGACAATTTAGAACACTTAATTTATTAACTTACATTTAGTGCAAAGATGCAGTTAGAGATCATCATTGGCAAATGGAGCTTGGGGTGACAGAACAGACACTCCTATTTTGCTGTACCACATTTCTGTTACTGCTGTCAACTTACGTCAATGTCTTATCAGAGATCACACCCTGGGTGTGCCATTACTGAAGGAACCGTTTCAGAGGCCAGCTCTTTCATGGGGCAAAATACCCAGAACACAGTACCACTCAGCTACTTATAACATGAAAAGTGATAACTATTGCCATGACTACCAAAAAGTATCACGTAAAAAAATACTGTCAAAGAGAGCAGAGATCACAAGGAACAAAATCATGGCAAGAGCCTTCTGTGATACGTTTATGAAAACAACATAGCTGCTGAGCAGTGTCAAGAAGAGAATTAAGCAACTGCTTGAACTGCTCAAAGGTTGATAGCAGAAGCTGTAGTCACTGCCACCTGTAAAAAGTCTCTCTCCTATTGAAGTCTGTAGCACGGCTGGACCATAGCTTATGTGCTGACAGCAGCCAGGTGTGCACAGATATCAGTGACTGATTGCAGCTCTCATCCTAAATGCTCCTTCTGCCAAGCTGTTGAAGCAATTGTAATTAAATTACTCACTAGAGACCTAGCTACATTTTGGGGATTACAAAAGGATAAAATTGGCTAGCTTTCACAATTGAAAAAAAGGAAACACTTTTCTGTCAGGGCACCTTGAGAAGTTGAAAGGTGCAGAAGAAGCAATTCCAAAAAGCACCTGTCACTCAAATTCCCTCTTTCTCACCCAAAACAGGGACAGCCAAATTCCTCCCCCAATGTTGACAACACTACCCATCCTGGATGAATCCCAAAGGGAACATGGGGCAAGCAAGCTCTTGATCTGCAGCCTGATATAGAATCATAGAATCATAGATTCTATGATGTTTTACAGCTGTTACTCAAGGGAGGGGAAATGCCTTTCAGTACAAAGAAAAGCAAAATACATTCTTAAACCACTCAAGTGCTAAAGCAATTATGTAGTGGGTTATTACTAAGCATCAGAAAAGTGCATGGTGCTTTAATAAGAAGTAGCACTAGATCCTTGCCCTGAAGATGTTACAGTTCTTGGAGCTGCAGCACAAATGAAAGTAAACAGTGATAAGAAGGGTAAAAGCAGGGTTCACAACCCAAACCACAATGGTACAAATTACAACATGTACTAAAGTACACAGTTACATTTCCCTCCTCTTTTATCCCAATTCTCAGAGGATAAGGTCATTCAGAGACAGAAGACAAAGACTTAGGGTAGGAACTGAAAGTGAGCCATCAGCTAGAAAACACTAGTTATAGTAGAGTGTATGTAAAAGAACACCGAGTAAGCGAGAGCAAAGCATGAGGAGGGAAGTAAGAAGTAGGCAGGGTGCCTGACCTGCTGTAATGAAGTATGATTCACTCAAGATAAATCAGAGGTGACTCTCACTTCATGTAGGGTGGATGTCTCTGCAGTATGAAAGGCAAACCCCTAAGTGTGCTGATATTTAAACAGCTGACTGGTTTAGCCATGCATGACTAATGAAGTCTATACAGATTTATTTTCTACACACTAGCAACCTCTTGCTCTCTGACTCAGTAAGTGATAAGCTGGGCACATTAGAAATGAATGGGTGATAACTAAACATGAACAATGAAGAGGATTTCTGGAAGTAAATCAAGCTGAGCATGCTAGCATTGACATTAAAGGGAGGTCATGACATCTGGACAAAAATTGACCCGGATGGTGAAAAACACAAAATACCAAGGGAGAGGTAATACAGTCCATCTCCCAGCTGGGGGTCTGAATCACGCCATGGAGATAGCTGTAACTAAACAAAAATGTATTGGTGCACCAAGCTTTCTTGAGTATCGCTACGACTGAATGACTTTGCAAAGTTTACACTAGCAAATAACAAATCACACTTACCAATACTTAATTGAGGATGATCTAAAGAGATCATCAAGAATAATTGAAGAGAATACCAGATGTGCCATTTATCTATCTCAGAGGCACAGAAATACTCTGCATCAAATACATGGAAACAGAAATTTTCCAGTGTGGACACTTGAGTTGATTAACAGAAATAGAAAGACAAAATACATTCAGTAAGTCCTCCTTTTGCTACCATTTCCATTGTGTAAATCTAGACCTCTTGTATTGACTTCTATGTTTACATCAGTGGGAGACCACAATTCGCTTATAAAATAGAAATAGCCATCTACTAAATTAATAGAATTAGACTCCTGTCACAGAAAAAAGTTCTACCAAAAAGCCTGATGCATTTCTAAATAATAGCATGGCTTCAGGTTACACAGAAGTTATCTCCCCCTGCCTGTACCTGCACTAAAATCCAGTCTAAAGAACATTTAATTCAATTAACTTACAAGTGTCTGTACTTCCATTAGATTCAGGTATAATAGCAACCACATCTAACAGAGAGGAACAGGAAGGAAGCCTTCTCCCTCTCCACAGCCTGCAACGCTTTATAACTTCATCAGGCAACTGGGGGTAGAACTATGTCTTAAATGTCCTGCTACATGGCAAAGACTAAAAAGAAAAAAACCAAAAAACAAACAAACAAAACCAAAAAACCACACACCAACACAAGAACATGTTATACGCACTTTTTGAAGATCCTGGCTGAAGTCTTGTTGCGTTCCAGGAGTCCACGTGACTTACCTTTCCAGACCATTTTGAAATGCACATCCTCCTGTGAGCATTTCTAAGTCACCAGCCAGGCCTGACACTGGGAGGCTGGCTACTACATTGCCCACATCACTCCCACTCATATCAAACCCCCATCTCTGCTCTGCATGGTTTCCAGCTGCCAGCTCTAAAAAGCAGCAAGGAATCCACAATTACAGATACAGGAACCTGGCTTCCTAACACTTCAGTGCCTGCTCTAAGACATTAGCAACAGCATAACAAGGGCACTGTGACGTTCTGGAGCTGTGAAGCCCAGCACAGTAGAAACAAAACAGACAGTATCAATAATCTCTTTAGAGATTTCCTGAACATGTACTTAAATGTAGCCCAACAGGATTCAAAGTAGCATTTCTTTTACACAACAGGTTTATAATGTGCTATGCTTAGCAAGTCTAAACTGAATGGTTGAAGTAGTAGTGCAAGAATGGGAAACTGGGTGTCCAATTGACAAAAGCAAACTGAAACAAGGATGCAGAAAATCGGAGCCAAATCTTGTGGCTCCAATATGAAATGTTTCTTCTGGACCCAAAGGAGTCATTCTGGATTCCAAACAACCCAAAACCAGATGTGGTGTTACAGCCAGTAAATCTGTGTCTGTAGTACCCTTCTTATACAGTCCCTATCAAAATACGAATGCTGATGGGCCTTTCCAATACCTGTTTGGGAGAACTATGCTGGGAGAAAGGGGAGACCAACACAGATAACACCACATTTTATCAATGACTCAGAAAAGCAGGCTTTTTGGCCTTCAGCAGAAACAGACTGTCACCGCGTGTTAAACAGCTTGTCATATGTGCCATCAATTCAGCCACATCTCAAACTTCTAGGAGAAGGGTTGCAGATATGACAGTGCTGTGGCACTAATGTTGTGTGGACCTTGCTGGTACCATTAATAAAGTCTACTGCAAATACCCTTAATGAAGAGCAGCAGCTTGTGAGATGCAGGTGGTCAGAGCAGACTATAAGACTCTTTTCTCGTCTTAAAATTTACACACACAAGGAACCAAATTATTGAAGCCTATTGTTTTACTTACAATGTGCTCCCTTGTTCCCTGCCTCAAAGCAGGGAGGAAGAAGGGGACTAACTGTCACCTTAAATAATAGAAGTGGAGAGAGAGTAGAGCTGAACTGATCTGCTCCCTCCAGGCAGAAGCAAAGGCCATATCAGGATGAGTAGAGGGAATGTCCGAAAGCTGATTAACTTCCCCCTAAAGGAACGCTTCAGGGTTTTGTTCAATTATTTCATCAGAGATCTTAATAGTAATCAGCCAAGAAGAACATCCAATGTTTTGAGATGAAGCAAATCAATATGCCAAGAAGCACAACACTGTTGCTGTATGTTTAATTGACCACCTGGTTTTAACTGAACATTCTAGCAAACAGTACCCAATTTTTCATCTTAGCATACACCTAGTAATTCAGAAGACAATCCAGAACACTGCTCAGCAGTTTTACGTGGATTCCATGCCTTTGGCATCAAGGTTTGAATGAAAATCTCAAAGCGTAATTCAGTACCCAAAACCTAGCCTTTTTTTACCTATGTAAATATTACACACAATATATAAAAGTCATTCCTGGTTTCTCTAAACCAGGAATTCCATTAACATCAACTGGCATCATTGGTCTAGTTGAGTTAGCTTTTGAAAAGAAGAAAAAAAAAAAAACACCCCACATACCAAATTGCCTATTTTTGTTTTAACAAGGAAAAAGAAAAAATATAACCTGCTGTATCTAACCTGCTGTAT
This sequence comes from Harpia harpyja, assembly GCF_026419915.1. Classification (NCBI taxonomy): domain Eukaryota; kingdom Metazoa; phylum Chordata; class Aves; order Accipitriformes; family Accipitridae; genus Harpia; species Harpia harpyja. The sequence continues at coordinate 58,998,843 of NC_068942.1, read as the reverse complement.
GCTTCAAAGAAACCTTCCAGGAAACAAAGTTTGGCTTTGACACTGGGAAAGTTGTATTCCAATTGAAAGTAAAACTAATCACATGTTCTCTGTGCTCCCATCCATCAGAACTCACAGCTCACCAATCCAATGGAAAAGCCTACTTACGGTCATTACACTGGCTCCCAGAATATGAAGTCATGGAGCAATCACAGGTGAAGCCTTCCCATTGCTGATTACAGATACCCTGATTCGCACAGGAATCTTCCTGGCAGGTAGTGCTTGGTCCTGAAGAAGATATGACAAGAAAAAGGTGAAACAAAGCTGAGAAAATCATTTTAGTCAGGTCCACAAAAGCTCCAATTCATCATTACCATTACTATCAGGATCCTCATGCAGAAGAAATAAAGCACTAACCAAACACTTCTTGATTCTTGGACATGCAAGAAACTCAGGTAAAAAGAGCACAAAGACAACTGTACACTCCACGACAAAACAGCAAACTGTAACACAGAGCAAAGAGGAAGAGTGAAGAGCAACATACTCCCTCTTAGGCAGGCCCAACTCATGTTTGGTGCTTGCTCAAAAAAATTTACTGTAAAATAAGGTGTGATGCAAGGATAACAAACACTGCCATGTTGCTGTGCTTCCCTGGAAGTTTGATCCCCTTGTAGAAATGAAGGCTAAGAAACAGGCCCATGAACAATGCTTCATCCTACCCAAAGAACACTGATATGTGGATTCAAACTGAAGTTTTGAAGCTTCAGTTGGCTACAACTTTGCTTTATAGGTTAAGAAAAAAAAAAAACGAACAAAAAAACCCCAAAGACTCTGACCAGTCCCATTACATAGGTTCCTCTGGAAATATGTCAATAAAGTCCCCAGAAAGGCATGACATTAGTCCACAACATGTCTCTATTCCGGACTGGTTTCCACAGCCTTTGGGGGAAGCAGAGATGGAAGCAGCTACTACTAACAGAACAGCCTTTCATTGTTCTGTGATTTGGAGCTAACAGTTGCTATCCTACTCAGATAAACCTTGCAACAGGCAAAAAAGTGATCTTCAGATCAGAGGGACTCTGAATGACAGCTAGTATGTCATCCACAAGAAGGTAGCTGGATTCTGCATCACCTGAGAGCAGATGTGAAGCTGCAAGCCATAGATTATAAGAACATGAATTCAGAAGTTGCTTCCTGGGAAAGTATTTTATCTTCAGCATTCTAGACAAAGGTATGCTGCTCCTATTGTGCGGTACTTCAAATAAAACATAGAACTATAGTTGACATACCTACCATTCTATATCCTGCACTTGTTGGAAAAGAAAAAGAAACAAAAGAGATAGAGTAGATAACAGAGTAGAGGATCTACTGGCTAGGCTGCCTGAGACCAGTTTGTTAACCACTTCCAGTCTAGGACAACAGCATAAGGATAAAGCAACAACTGTTCTACCCATCCCAGCATCTTCTGTCACAGTCTTTGTTAGCAACTGCAAGTCCATGAGGCTCATCCTACTCTTCATCACATCAGCACCACCATCTGTACTTCATAGATGAGACAGGACACACCAAAGTGGAGACAGCATTTTAAAATGTTTTAACCCAAAATGAAACCTCTCAACTGCCATCTGACACCACCCACAGTGATTTCACTGAGTCCCATAGTTATACAGCATCTTTGATATTCAGATTGTGCATCTGGGCACTTCCACATTTACAAGCCTTTGCAGAACCCACATCATGCCATGATCCTCCCAACAATTCAAAGACCAAGCCAGGAACGGACCCTTGCAGCTTTGGTGCAGCGTTCCTGCTCTTCCCACCAGATCATCTTTCCCCACTGCCAGAACAGAATGGGTGAATTTCAGTAGCTTTTTAGCTATTTGTGTTTCTTTACATCTCTCCTGCAGTGAGGGGGACCATGTGACTCTCAGTAGGCAGAGAGTTTAACTGAACATTAACAAAAACCTGAGTTTCTTCCACAATCTGTTATGTTGTTAAAAAAAACCCACAAAACCAAAATCCCAAAACCTCTAGGTAGAAACATAAGTGTGGATAACAAAAGCAGACAACAAAATCACTGAAAGAAAATTCACCTATTGAAAAGAGGCAGTAACAGCAGCCACAGCAAGAAAACCATGTGTTACCATACTGAATGAAAGTTGAGCAGCATTTTTCCAACACTTATCTCCTCCCCTCTGCCTCTTCTTCCCACCCACCTTACTCTCATTTGCAGCTGTACAAATCCCAGTGGTCTCACTGGCACAGCATGAAGTTAACAGATCACTTCTAGAATTACAACGGTGCTGACAAACTTTACAGGGTGGGCTGGTAGGCACATGTACGTACACACTTCCCTCCTGCCTTTACACTCATAAAAGACATGGATGTAACTATATAGATACACATGCATCAGGTTGGGGGTCTGAGACTTGCTTCAGACTTAGTCTGGCCCAGCAAAAGAAGGGATGACATTTAACAATCTCAAATAGAACGTTAACTGTCATTTTGCCTAAAATATCTGAGTTATCCGAGGATAAGGGATAAGGAACCGATACCTCTCCTGTACCTTACTACACTATTATCTAACCTCTAACACTAAATATGAATGCCAATACTGCTAGAGGTATAAACAAGCAAGTTATATTTAAAAAAGAAAACAGAAAGCAATTATGACTATGCAAACTTGCTACAGCATCAACTGTAAACACCATTACATAGAAGCAAAGCAGAACATCATTTTCAATGACAATATTTCTCCTCTCTTCCTTTACTCTTCTAAGAGCACTTTAATGAGAAACTGGACTTGACAATGGGCATCATCTAACGGGGATATCCTTTGTCTAGGTGCCACAAGAGAAAGGACCGGTACTCTACGCAGGGAATAAGACTGCATGAGGCCTAGTACCTGTGGCTTGAGGTGCTTGTAGTGAGAGAGTCCAGAGAGCCAAAGGACTTGAATTCATGACCAGTATTGTGGTTTCTGAATTGTATTTTACAGAAACCAACTGTGAAGATGGAAACAATACTTTCAAAGCAGCCAGAGGAAAAAAAAAGAAAAAGAAAAAAAAACCACAAGGATGAGGAATTTTGAAAGCCTGACAATACCACAAGGAAGCTCAAAGCCTGATCTGCATCTTCAGAGTCAGTTGTGACAGCACAGCATAGATGCTGGGTATTATGCTTTGCCTCAGTCCTTAGTACTATAGGCCGTTTGCGTGGTAAAAGGATCTTTAAGAGTTCATCTACTCCTGCTGTTTACAGCCCTTGCCTGATGTCATAATCCTCCATCTGTGGCAACAGAATTTTGTTCAGAGCAACTAACAGGGATGTCACAGAGGATTAGGATTAGGGAGAAAAGCGACAGAAGCACAGGAAGGCTTATAAAACATGAAGATTGTGTTACCATGCACATGCCCTTTAGTGTTAACAAACAAGGAAAGAAAAGACAACAAACAATTTACATATACAGCAGTAGAACTGGTTCTAAATTACCAATGTCATCAGGGTTCAGGTCTACTTTTAACCTCATTCCTTTGGCAACACTTACAGCAGCCACAGTAAAAGAAAAGTTTCAGAACTAGTCTTCATATAATAATCTGAGATACATCTGATAAATCACACTACGCTTTTAATTAATAAAATATGCATGCTGACTTTAATTTTCCCCCTAAGTTTCCAACACACTGACAACACTTGCTATTTCCGTTGAGCACATTTTTGTTCAAAGGCCTTGGTTTTGTTGTCTGTCTGTAGCTGGGCTTGGCACATTGTCTTCTTCACGCCACATGCACAGTGGGAAGGGGAGTGAGTAGGTAGTACATACAGAATAAAAGTGGAGAAGTCCCCAGTACAGAAAAGCATCCCCACTAGCAGAAGTGTGACTTGCTCTGTCTCCTCCTGTCCAGACTAAGCCTACCAACAGAGGCAGCTCCCTAGGAATATGAGATGGCAAAGCAGAATTCTTCAACAGTGTCCATTTGATCTTTATTTCTGCATCTCTAATTTTTACTGGAACAGCTCAGTATCTGAGGATTTACAGGACCTGAGATCTTGTTGGGTCTCCCTCCCTGGGAAGAAGTCCAGTATTTACACTTTTCTTTGAAGTCACCTAGCTAGATGTATGGTTTGTTTATTAGTTTTACCACTAAGTAGTTGAAGAAAATCACCTTAGAAGAGTACAGTAGCCAGATCTCTTATCCATATTCTGCTTGGAAAAACTACTTTGTCTCGCTCTTTCCTGCAATTTCAGCTGTATGGGAGGTTTGTCTTTGCCCTAAAACTAAAAAAATTTGAATTCTACTGCTGCACCTTGCTAAAACTGCCATGTTTCATCCCACAGGTGGGCACGTTTCACTGGCAAGAGAAGTCACTCCTGCTGTGTCATTTGAAAGCTCTTTGCAGAGAAAGGAACTTTAGGAATAAAAGACAGTATTGTGTTTATCATTATTCCAAGTTACATGAGGAATCAGTTTCTTTGTACAACAGCTGCAGGATTATAACACAACTGCCTCGTGCTTTAATCGTAACTAGTGATAAGCATTAAGCTAAGCAAACCATTCTTGGTCTTGCACATAACACCCTCCTTCACACATCAAAAATTCACTCCTATTGAAAGGAATCTACCATTTGTGTTAACATTATTTTCTCAGTAAGTTGAAGATCTGCAACAGGCAAGGTTCAATGGCACCATGGGTCCGTTTTCAATCTCCATCTCCCTAAATGCTCCCATCTTTTTTTCTTGTACCTTCAAAGAGGTTAAGAAGAGATAGGAAAGTAACACATGCAAGACATCTTTACTGTCTTTGCAGAATAAGGTGCTTCTTTTGTCCTATAGTTCCTAAATTGCAAATGCCATCAAGCACTAAAATATCTCTACCACTACCAGTCAGATGTTATGATGGGCAATTTATACCTATGATAAATCTACAATCTACTTCTGTCAGCACTCCTCTTTCATAACCAGCAATAGTCTGCTTTTTTTAATTCAATGTGCAGGCCCAGTAGAGCTCAGAGAGGTGTCAGGTCTTGGAAACCATATGCACTAGGTAGAATATATACCTATTCCAGGACTTACTCTTAGTGCAGGTTAAGGAGGAAATGAAGTTAATCCAGCTAAGTTTTCCAATTTTAGAATAATGTGGAAAAGAATATTTTTTCTGAGTAAAGTGTGACCAAAATTGAGACTGAATCTCATAGAACCATCACTTCACTGGATGGACCATATCTCATATGCTGTAACTGTCAAACACCAATGGTGGCATGTTGACACTTACTTTGCACAAATGTAAGAAACTAAAGTACAGTCAAGGTTCAGTGCACGATTCAGAAAGTTAGATCCTGTATTTTGAGTCACAGGTAGTAGAAAGCAGGAATATCACAGAGTAACTTTAACTTAGCAAACTAGAACCAAAAAACAAAAAGGGATTTTCAAGGATTGCAAGGCCAGTTCTATGAGCTCTCTCAGTTCCAGATTTTGTTAAGAACTCATCATTCCTTTCATCGCCTAAATAAGGTTAGACATCTGGCAGGTTCCATATTTAAAAAGTTACCCATTGTCAGAAGTAACTCAAAAGCCAGCATTCTGCAGTCCTCTGAAAATACAGCCGTTTATTGCAGTGCCTCAACAGAACATGAACTCTTCATTCACCTGACGTCAGTTATGATACCAAGTCCTTCTGTTTTAAACATGTGGCTGGTCTAAAAATTTCAGGGACTGGGACTAGCTAAAATAACAAATGTGCAAGTTTCCCATAGGAAGCACATTTACCTCAAGATGAAAGGAGAAGGGAATCAGCAGCAATTGGCAAACCACAGAGGATGGATCTACAAGGTGGTAGGGGTTTTTTCCCCTCCATGGAACCTGGCACATACCTATCTTCCTCCTTCTTGTCACCCTGCCACTCTCCATCTCCAAGCAACCTAAAAGGTCTTGAGCAAAGTGCTCATACATATGCTGGTGAGGGAAGAACAAAAAAAAAAAGCCAACGATACAACAAAAAGTCAACTGCATAAAAGGGAGTATGGCTAGACCCGAGATGAGACAAGGGACAGAGAGATGCAAATGAAGTAGAGAAAGTAAACAGTATCCAGACATTCAGACACAAAAACTGAAAGCAGAAAGGAAAAAGTGAAGGGGCTGTATGTGACCAAGAGAAATATAGTCAATTGGAAAAACACCTTTCCCCACTACAAGTCACAGCAGTACAAAAGTACCAGGCCTCATGGTCTATTCTGAAATAGCCAAACCTATTTAGCAAAGGCTGATTTCCTGAAAAGCCAATAATCCACATTATGTACTCAAGACAAAAGTTTCTCCTTAGGCTTCAATGTGATCAGATGTCTCCATCTGAAGGGCAAATATTCCTATAGGGTTAAGACCGCTGTAAAAATATGAGCTTGAGCTGCAATAATCTTCACAGCTGTGACAAGCATTTAGGTTCTGAGGGCTCTGGAAAAACCAAATCAAAGAAATCTGTTCTGGGACCTCTTCTTCATACTGCACCCACTTCGATGGACATCAAGAGTCAAGCAGGAAATCCTTGGCATGTATTCTGAATTCTGATGGACACACAAGTGACTAGAGAGAACAACAGCGGCTGCAGCCAGAGAGACAGGGTACTTGCTGACATCTAACACAAGTCCACGTCCCAGATTACCTGCCACAGTTTGAATGCATGGCACAGAACACCTTAATCCTCAAGTTAATTACACTTCAGTGTACTTTCAGGATGCTTTTTCTCCCCACATCAGTCCCAGCCCACGTATCCTTCCTATGCTTTCAAATGTCATCCTTTACCACTTTCATTTACATAAACTTCAGAAATCCCCTAGAGGCCGCATCTAATACTCTCTAAATACTTAATCTCTGTAAGACAGAGTACGTCAATTTTTTAGTTGGGAATAGGCCAGAGATGCCAACAAAACATGGTCACAGTCAGATGTTCCACATGCATAGCGCACAATACATCACACTAACTTCTGCCTACCTCTAGGCTGTCAAATATTTCAGATTCAGTGTTTCATATACATTCAATGGCTAAAATTATCTCAGGCTGCCAGTATCTTTATCTGTTGGGTAAGAGGGTGCCTCCTAATATGCTTCTGTCTATTAACAACTGTTATAGTGATAAACTGTTTACCCATTAAAATCTTCTTGGTTCCTCCATAAATATTTTTATCCTTTTCTACTGAGCCATAGAATGCCAAACCCTACCTAAAAACACAGCTGATATTCTGAAGCAAAGGTAACTGCTACCTGCCTACACCTGGAATACAGAACAGGAATATTTTAATTTGAAAATTTCATCTATTGCATTAGTTCAGGTCAGCAACGTCACCAGGTTTTCACAGAAAACATGGTGAATAGAAAAGAAATTTATGAAGCACATGATTAAAGCCACAGAAACTTAATTCCAGTAATATGTAAAATGTTGGGAAGTCTTGTCTATCTCAGAGTGAAACAGGAACACTCTACATGTTTTCTCCTACAACAAAACCTTAGACTAAACCTGTGGCTTAGACACAAAATTTCAAGGTGATTAAGCTGATACCATTACAGATATCACCTGTGGCTTCAGGACTGTTAAAGAGAGACACATTGTTCAATGCTTCCGATTTCCCCCTACACCCGAGACCATTCTCTCCTTTTCCATTAAAAAGGAGGAGCATTTTCTTAAACTTCCACAACATTCAGGAACAAATTAACCTGTACTTTATATTGCAGTCTCTCTAGATGAGTTGGAAAGTATACTTTCACTATCATGTTTAAAGGGGTAGACTTTCAACACCATGGAAAACATCTCTCCAGTTGTACTAATATCAAAGTCCTATTAGTTTCTAATAAGCAGGTTTCCTCACTTATGTCCCAGGGAAATAGGGTATTTGTATCTAGTTGTTCCATTAAACCTTCCTTCATTATACATCTCCTAAGAACTAGCCTTCATCAAACTGGTTTTCTGTCAGCACTCCTAAGAACTAGCCTTCATCAAACTGGTTTTCTGTCAGCACTCTTTACCCCATCATCTCTCTGTAATTAAAGTGGCATGTTCTCAATTACTATCTGACCTCTCCTCTTTGAGCCATCTTCATTGGTTTCTCCCAATTTTCCCCCACTTTTCTACTGAAGCTACTCTCAGTCTCTTTAATGGCTTTCACTCAAGTATCTTTAGCATTTTAACAGCATCCACATAGTCCTCAACTTTTTGGCAACCTCAAACATCATTGATTGATCCCTTTTTACTTAGCAGGCCATAGCAATAAAAGATGTCAGTAAGAATTTCATGTGAGGATCAACATCATTAAAGAGTCCTAACCGCTTTGTAAAGAGTCAGAGACTATCCAGTAAAAGGTTCTAAAAAAGACCTATAAAAGGTACAAAAATTAGTAGATACAACAGGATCAGGCATGACCACTCATGTTTGATCAATTACAGCTTGTAAAATGCCATCTAACTACTAAGGGAATTTGTAGATAATAGGTTGGGGTTTGGGTTTGTTTTTGTTTTTTGTGTTGGTTTTTTCTTTTAACTGAAATTCCAGAAAGTTATTTCTGTGTTTTTTTGTTTTGTTTTTTTTTTTTTTAAAGTTTAGGTTAAAAAAATAGCTTTTACCTTCTGATCTCACTCCTTAAGATCAGTACTGAAGAATCCAAGTCAGCTTTTTGTTTTGTAAAGCTCTGAGGGCCTCCTGTGCCTCTATACACAGCAGCTATTTGCCTGAACAACCATTAGGCATTTCAGGAAATCAACCTGTGCTCTTATGGATATTCAGAGATTGATACAGTCAAGCCCCCCACATCAACAAAAACACCTCCATTGTTTGCCATGTCCTTCTTCAACCCAGATATCCCCTCCAGAGGGGCTAGGGTTTGTCATTCTGTTCTTGTCTCAGAGGTGTGACTGCATCCAGTAAAAGGCATGAAATGTTACATAAAAGCATGTTTCAGTTCAAACCAGTAATGGGGAAGAAGAATTTAGTCAAACAGAAAGGAAGAAACTAGTAATGATAATAACAACAATAATACAATGACAGTAATAATAATAAAAGGATTGGAATACACAAAACAAGTGATGCACAATGCAACTGCTCACCACCTGCTGACCGATGCCCAGTTAGATCCCAAGCAGCGATCCCTCCAGGCCAATTCCCCCCAGTTTATATACAGGACATGACATCACGTGGTATGGAATACCCCGTTGGCCAGTTTGGGTCAGCTGCCCTGGCTGTGTCCCCTCCCAACTTCTTGTGCCCCTCCAGCCTTCTTGCTGGCTGGGCATGAGAAGCTGAAAAAAATCCTTGACTTAGACTAAACATTACTTAGCAACAACTGAACACATCAGTGTTATCAACATTCTTCTCATACTGAACCCAGAACATAACACTATACCAGCTACTAGAAAGAAAATTAACTCTATCCCAGCTGAAACCAGGACAGTATCACAGCCAACATGCATAATCAATGCATGCAGGAATGACAACATAAGCAACAAAGACACAGAGGGACATAGCTACCTTAACCCAACCAAGCAACAGATAACAAAATGACAGACAAGAGATAGGAAATGCATTTCATTCACACATGCACACAGGAGGTCACGCAATTTACAGATAGTAGAAAGAGAAGAAAAAACATTAAGACAGATTTTTTCTCATTTGAGAAATACTTAGAATCCATTTAAGTAAAAAAAAAAAAAAAAAAAATCTATTTGACTTTCAGCATATTAGTCAATAATATTTTTCTTTTGTTCCTACATCCAGGCTCTGGAGCTGAACTTAAATCTTCTGTCTCTCATGAAAGCACAGATTGCCCTGGCTTTTTGTCCAAAGTGAATTTATTGCCAGAAAACCATAGGGAACTGGTAACTCTGGAAGATGACAACCTCTGTTTATCCCAAGAACTGAACTTGACACTCGGTGTAAAGTGACAGTAAAGCCTTGTCCCCTCACAAGCTGTTGCCTGCACATGGATTTCAACACCTCCTTCAGAAAACTTGCATCAACAGGCAAAGAGACAGCCAAGGCTTTAAACCCATATAATCTTCGTCAATCTCATCAGAGCAATCAAAAGAAATGACAGTAGTACAAGGTCACTCTTTCACCTAGGTGGGAATGATCTTGTTATCTGTGGTCAAATCAGTCCACATGGCAAAACAGAATCATAAATCTACCAAGTCTGACTGAATATCCAAGTACACTTTCTGAAAATTGTAGAGCATAAAAAAGCAAACCAGAACAATACCACTGATGCTCTTCCATTTAGGCACAGGATTTTTTTTTTTTTTTTTCCAATGGAGTCCAGTTCATAGGGAAGCCACACAGATTTTTGATGTGTTACACCTTGATTCTACGTTTTCTCTTTCAGTATGGAAAAAGCAGACGACAAAGATGGGAGTACAAGCAGCAGCTCCTGAATCCCTTGCCACTGAACGTTACATATTTCTATTATACAGCACAATGGGAACAACAAAATACCAAATCACTGACCTCATTGCTCAAAAGATGGGTAATTAGGAAGTGCATACACACCTTTATAACCTTCTGTTCTTAAAAGTTCTAATATCACAGCTGATGTTGAAGAGAGATTGGTAGCTCTCCCTTTCTCCCAGTGTCTCCTTTTACATTTACAACCCAATAAACTAGAACTGGCATATACAGATGCCATTTCCTATGGTTCCTATGAAGTTTAACATTTTGAATCTTTGCTATTGTTTTGCAGCCCATGAATGACTCAACATGGCAATTACCTTCCTTTTTGAGCTTGTCATATTTTTCTTCCCACTTCTGGAACTGCTCTACTACATAGAGCCATAAAATCCCCAGAGTTCTTCAAAGAAAATGGAGAAGAAACGGGGGAGGGGTGCAAAGAGGAGAAGGATGCACTTCTCCATATATCACCTTCAACACACATTCTAACAAAGTAATTTCTGTGTAACAAACAAGCACTTTTCCTAACTGCCCTGCTCCTCATCTTTGTAGCTGAGCTGGAGCAAAACTTGTTCATTCTGTAATTCCAGTAGCACTACGACAATGCAATACAAAAGCATAAAGAACAAGAAAGCTGTCAAACTATCATGGAGTAAATTAACGCTCCAGTCCTCAATGGACAACCTTTGATTCCACAGAGAAAGTGAAGTATCACCAGATTTGAAGTTTCACTACTGAGCAGATGAAGGGTGAAATCCTTTCTGACATTATCCTGCTGTGAGATTTTACGCATGAGATTAGATTTTCTTTTTTTCCACATACTGCTTAGTATACAAAATGCATTTCTGATTATCCAGCCTGTATGTGTCATTCATGCTTTTCATGCACCAGTGAATTCCAAAGGTTAACTATACTATTTCATGGAAAGTAGCACAAGATTATGATTTTACTGCAGAATCTGAAAGAAGATTAAGTTAGGGCAAAAAAAAGTCCCAAAACATCTGGAACAGTGTCAGCCAGTTTAATAATAATCACTCTCCTTTGTGAGAAGCTGTTATCAGTGGAACAGGTGAGGAAAGGTGAAAAGGAAAGGAAGAAGCCACATCTCTAAAGCACATAGAAAACTGCCTTGTAGAAGAAATACAATGTTCTTCAACCACTGCTGTTAGGTTTGTTTGGCTGGGGGCAGGATATGGTGAATGTGAGTATTCAGAAAGTGCAGCTGAATTTCAGATAGCTCTAGTGCCCATAGTAAGCAACATAAGGATGTCCAAAAAAAGGAAAACACAGGAGAACATGTGGCAAATTAATAAAGAGGTGAAAAAATACCCCAACTGCAGGAAGTACTCATTAATATTTAGGGCAACATCTTTAAACTCCACAGAATCTGCCTAACTTCTTCCAGGACCAGTAAGGAAAAAGCAGCGAGTCACTCAGTCTTGACTTTTGTGGATGGAATAAACTGATCCATTCATCTAGTAGTAAGGCCAGGAATGAAGTGCTCAGCAAAAAAAATTGATTTTAGAAGTCTAGAATCAAGGAGGAGCTGACCTGAAGTTTAAATTGGTTTACTTTCAAGAAGGGAGAGAAGGTCACCTGGAACAACTTCTTCCGTCCTCCAACTTGCATACACACCACAGTGCAGACATCTTTTCTCTCAAGATGTGCATGTCTGACACAGAAATGGAAATAGCCTGTATTACTCAAACTCAGGAGCTGTATAAAAATTGCCAACCACAGCCCACAGGCTGTTGAGCTAGAGACTAAAGAGAACCAGGTCATAATACAGGGCTGCTTTTCCTCAGTTTCTAATGCTTTTCTCACCTCCAGTGGCCTCCACCCACTACTTCAGAGTGCTCTGCAAGACACAGTTGAATTTTATACTCTCATCGCAAACAGATGAATACCATGTGCCTACTTTATGGGCGGAGAGAGCAAGGCCCAAAGTAGGTGGCAGACTTGCCTGCAAGCTTCCAGTAGAAGCGTGCCCCCAAAATGAAGTCCTTTCTAAGAACTGACTTTGTCTTTTCAGAATGTTCGGTAGCCTGACCCAACACTGACACAAGGACCATTTAAGTCTTAACCACTTTCCTACCTTTTGTACCTTTTCTCCCAGGCCCTCTCACCAACCTCTTTTTTGAGCTGGTGGCAGAGGAAAAGACCCTGTTGTTACATAAAAGATGGCAATGATAGCTGCAGTTAGCACGAGAGCTAAAGATACTCTGTGAAAAATGAATAAATATATTGGTATAACGTCATTATCCTGAAACCTCATTCTTCTCACAGTTGCATGTAGCACATCAACCCAGAACAGATTTTACACACCAGGCAGCAAGAAGGTTTCTGGCTTTACTAAATACCTTCCAGGGAAACACAAGCTGCCACTACAGATCTGACCAGACCTTCAAGATCAATGAAGAGCTGCCTGTTGTTCCCAAAAAATCAGAAATGCAGCAGTTGCAGAAGAGTGATAAAAATAAAGCAGACCATCACATGCAAAAAAGAAGGGGTGTATAGCGTGGAGCTTTTAATTCCATGAGCTCATTTGACATTTCAGACACTCTTAGGTTCTCCCAGACAATTACCCACAAAATTCTTTGCCAAAAGCAATGGTCCTACAGGACACATCAAAACACAAAACAGGTTAGTGTGTCAGCTATCATGTTGTCCAACACACAGGTCATTGAGCAGCAGACTTCAAAAGCTGAAAGCCTAAGTTTGTACAGCGCACAAGGAAGCTGCATAATGCAAAAGGAAGCTGACACTTCAGCTAACACACAGGATAAAGAGGTTACTTAGCTGTGCTATCCTAAAAAAAATCCCACCATAGGTAATTTAAAGAAATTATAGGAATAAAACTGATAGGCAGAGATAAAGTAATTCTTGCCTTAGGTCTTGAAGTGCCTTTTTTTTTTTTTTTTAGCACTACTATACACTATTAAACATCAGCCACTTTCAGTCTCAAGGATGCTTGCATTTCAGTTAATGACTTCTACATATGGCCTAAGAATGCTTTGGGATTCTCCAGGTCCTAAAGAAAAAGCTCTCAGATATTTATACTGAAAGTGCTTCCTGCTCAAATAGGAGCACTGCCTTACCCATCACTAGAATAGAGCTGATTTTACAATGTGGTAGGTTTGTGCTTTGGTGCACAGCAAGGCTGAATTATGCTTGAGCACATAAGAGGAACAATGTGGCCAAGGAAATTCAATGGCTTGCTTAAACCAAGTTAAGAGGAGGTGGCAGTAGAATGAAGACAATAAAGAATATTATTTTCCTATTAAAACTTGTGAATCTTGATTGGTGGTATGGAATAAGGTACTGAAATACATGAATAGAGATAACAAATGCAAACAGGATGCAATGATGTCACCCATTTGTAATGGTACTAGTCTGTCTTAGGTGGGACAGTGCTGTCTACTGACCTACATCTCACATTCTACTATTCTCCAGGCTTCCTTCCTCCACACATCCTTTGCTTCTGTTCTGAGATCAAACTGACAGTTTCAGAGAAAACAGTTGCCACCTTGTAATATCCTCTGCTTCTGAAAGCAAAGCCGCAGCAAGAGACAAGCACTAGCAGAAATCTTTCTCACCATATTTGGAAGGCAAGATTCATATGTGGGGATGGAATGATATTTCTTTATGCATGCACGTGGTCCCACTGCCCTTCATGATGAAATAAGGACATGTCCTGCAAATCAACACACAGCACAACTGTTCACCCAAAAAGCCTGCAAGTGTTTAGTACAAACATTTAAACATCACGAGACAGCGAGAACTGCTTGGGACTTCAGCCCTTAAAAATGTTGTTAAGACTGCACCCAAGATCACTTCAGATGGAAACAAAATAGGGAGACTTAAATAAGGACCGAACATGCTTAGAGTTTTTGTTTTCTTAGAGAAAGGGGAAGTAGGTGTGACTTTCAGTGGCAACTGTAAGAACAGGCACCAGCAGGCAGCACTCAAGATGTGAGATGAAGCTTTGGGGATTGCTGTGATTCAAAAAACAAATGAAACAGCCTTCTGTTGGCCCAATTCTCAGGTTTTTTACTAATCCTAAACATGTTGGCAAAGAGAACAGCTTCCTCTTCAGCAGTTCCCTTGGTACTGAGCAGAGACTGTTCAGGAAGATAGCACGGGCACTGCTTTGCAAGATCAAGTTCTTCCAAAGGCAGAATGAGGGCCATCATTGACCTTCCCACCCAGTTTTTTAGGTGTCTCCAACTTTGAATCTTGTTTGAAGGGCTTTAGAAGAGAAGGGAGACTCACATTCCTGACATTTGTAAGAATGAAACAATCTCCACATTCAGGCGGCAGCTGTGCTAGTACCAGACTGGCACACAAAGTGCCACATTACATGTTTGGGAGTGGCACTGATATTACATAACCTCAGTAATAGGATGCTAAATCAAAGAACTACACTGGGTACAGGAGACGGAAACACCACAGCTGTAATAATGGTGCAGTCTTCTGGGAAAGCATCACGACTGTTCGTGAGCCACACACAGAACAGGTTAGTCTAATGAGAGGTCCTCTGAAGATGAGCTAGCAGAGATAACATGCAGGCTACATTGCCAACAGATTAAGCTTATTTTAAATAGAAGAATTACTAGAAATCACTAACATTAAAGAAGAGCTTTCAGGGCACCAGGGATAAGCAGAAAAGACATTTTCAAAAAACCCCAAATACATTTTTTTTTCCTTGAACCTTGTAAACAACACAGAAAATGTGCACTTCTTTTAGCATTTTGGCTCTGCCACAAATGGGCAAAGCCACAAGTTCTGCTACTATGCTCCTTTCCACAAGGAACAACATGGTTAACAGACACTGTTACATACAGCAGAGAGACAGAAAAAAAACCAGCCTACAGCTGTGCAGCACTTACCAATGCTGTGAATTGGAGTTGACATTGAGTGAGCTCCTGTGACAGCACACAAAATTCTCACAAACTACAGTATTATTGTGGCAGTGTGGAAGGAGGGCTGAGGCACAGGAGCTCCCAGCCAACCAGAACACTGGGAGACAGGGAAGGGATCAGATTTAATTGGACTGCCAATTTGGTGTTTCATGAATACTCAAAGATAGCACTAAGATGATACTTCCAATGCTAAGAAGGGACAGTCTCAACAAGTGGCAAGGCTTCAGCATGATGTAACCTGTAATCTTGAGACTGTAGGGAAATATGATCAAGGAGTAATTTCACTTTGCGAAGTCCTATCTTGAAGGATCAGTTCGAGGGACACATCTTCGCAAACATGCATACCAGACAACTTTACTGATCTTCCTCTAGTGACTGGTAGCCACCACAGTAGACTAGTATTCAGTAGAGCTAGACATAATGGTGATTCTCATTTAACCCAGCCAGCAAAACCTTGGGGTTTTTGACAATAAGTATCCCAAGTGCTTTGGGAATTGATGCTATATGCATGTTACCGAGTCAGTGCTGCTGATGTCAATATTCTTATAATTAATGGGAGCTTAGCAGGAACAGTAAACTATTTAAAGAAGCTTCAAGAAATCACTACTCTTTACATGCTTCAAAAAGTCACTCATCACATTTGTTTCTAAGCTGGCTGGCAAAGAGAAACTACAGGAGAAAGGTTTTCCAGACAGCAGAAGCAATGCCCCCAGTGCTTTCACTGGATGCCCACCTCCTCAAAAAGGAACTCCTGTTTTGGTCTGGTCTTCACCCTTCAGTTCCTTCTACCTTCCACTTGCCCTGCCTCTATTTGTCTTTGAAATACTTACTCCTGTGGATCCCAAAAAAGGGTGCTCTGAAGCATAAGCGAATTGAAGGCTCAGAACATCTTTCAAAGTTTTTGAACTTTTAAGATTACATCTTAAGAGTACTGTAATGTTAATAACCCACTCTACACAAAGTCCTAGTAAATTGTAGTCCACCCCAGTACCATCCTTTCCACTACTGGAGGTATCACCTCACAGGGGATGGAGTATGCAAGAGAACAGCTGCTGAGCTGCTCACAGAAGCTAGCTATCCTTAAGCTGCATCTGGAAGACATAAGTGTAGTGAAGGACGTCACAATGAAAGTAAACTAATGAAATGGACAGTAAGGTGGAGAAGTAGATGCACGGGGGGCAGCTACAAAGTTAGAGGGGAGTGCTTGAGAGGGGAACTTCTCTGAAATCAATTATACCTTCGCATCCACGCTCAATCTGCCCACTGCGGTGCAGAGCGTCATTGATTAGATCAGGCAGACGCCCATTCAAGTCCACAGATGCTAGACAGCCCTGAAATCCATCACGTGAGGCCACTAGCTTCGGGAGATTGCTATACATGCCTTGAGCTAGGCCAGCAATGTAGAGATCACCTAGAGAAGAAAGGTGTAAACATACAAGGAGGAAGTTACATACTTTTTAGAGTGGCTTTCCCCCGCTCCCAACATGAATATAGCAAGCTGAACAGCTGCTCAGAAAAAGTTAAAAGCAGAGCAAGATATTGTGCAAAAAGTCATTTCTGCCTCCTTTATTACAAAAAAACCCCCAAACACCCAAACAAATAACACAAACAACACAAAACCGAAAAACTACCCCCCAAAAAACCACCACCCCCCCGCCAAACAAAAAAAAAAACCAAAATACCCAGCTGTAATTGCATCCTAACTAGCAAAAACTGTAGCATGACAATCAATTTCTGAAAAAGCAAAATATGACAAACTATTCTGCTACAGGAAGTTACCAAACAGAGAAAGAGAAAAATGAAATTGAAAACTGAAATCAGCAAATTCCAGATTTACTGTTTTGTAATGCACGGTTCCTGCAAGCTTTCTCTTGTGCACTGCTTGAATTCCAGAAGAATAAATGGGGGAACTGTCAAGCCTTGTAGAATTTACCTTTAAGATCCAGATTTTTGGCACCATTTATAACCTGAGTGACGACCTTAGTGTCCACCTTTAGGCTGTGTGTGTTACTGTTATCTCTGGTGATGACGACATTGTGCCATTGGTTGTCATTAAGAGGACGATCACTGTTGCCTTTGATCACATTAGGTCCATTTCCAAGGTCAAACACATAGTGTATATACCTGTAAACATAGCAAGAACTAGTTAAAATTATGTAAGAACTCCAACGCTACTGACCCTTATTCTAGCCAGAGCTGATAAATTAACTTACAAAAGCCACAAAGGGAAGTATCTCTGGGTTAGAAAGTTCTAGTAAGCCAAAATATTAGCCACCGATTTGAAAAGGTATAGTTGTTCCCTTTCCACCAAGAAAGTATAAAGATAGTATTTTGAGATGATGACATTTGAAGTAATCAGATTCTAACCATAAAGCACTCCTCTTTTTCACAAAGTTCTCACAGATACACAAAAAGCCTGTCTGTGCATATAATGATTTTTTTAAAATTGGTAATATTGATAAATGTACTGGAGAACACCACTAGATATACTTATTTGGGGCATATATACACCAGATTCATTCTGAGTTTTGAATAACTCCTTTAAGTTAATTGGGAAACTCACTCAAAATATTGTACTGAAATTCACATGAGATCCTAGCCTTATTCAAACAGCTGGAAAACAATTAGCAAAGCTTTCAGCAAAAAATAAAGACCCTAACAAAGACTGAAGTCATGGGAGTGTTACCCTGAATTATTTATATAGTCCAAACACAGAAATCCACCCGAGGATAGAAGAGAAATATTCTACTTAGAAAGGAAAAAAAAAGACAACAAAATTCAACTCACAGAGCACCAGGAGCTTGTGACTCTTGCTTTTTTTTATTGCTCAATGTCCCATTTACAGAAATATGTGCAAAGTTAAAACGGAAACAGATTAAACTATAGTTATACTGAAATAAACAGGACTAGTAAACTGTACTTGTGGAAAACGTCTACTGTGACTAGGTGAGTATATGAGATAAAAATTTGTTCAGCTAACAAAGGGGTTTTTTAATAAGCTATTGGTCTTGCGAAAAGACTACAGCAGCTCAAAAGCAAGCTGAGTTCACTTCTCCTCAAGCATCACCAGCAGAAATATACATTCAGTAGCCCACATGCTCTTTTTTTCCTTCAGTGGAGATGGCAGAAACACAATGAGTCTGTTACAGGGAAAAAAAATATAAGCGGGAAGAAAGACTCAGAGCCCTCAGCACACTTCCTCCTCCTCTGTGCTATTCTGCAAGGTTAACAGGATAAAACATTAGCCTAACTAGATCCAAAGGACTTAAAACATTCATGTTTCACACTGTAGAAATGTCTTTCCCTCAGCCGCAGGGGAAAGTCAGTGATAAAATTTGGAGTCTTAAGCTTCAGTGTTTATGTCCAAGTGCTTTGTCATACACCTCAGCAAACAGAGAAAACATGAGTATGAGGGGAATTTCTCTTTATGCAAGCATTTTAAGCTTACCTATAAGTTTATCTATAAATAAGCTGGTAGAATATAGCAGAAAGTCACCTACCCCTTGACTAGTTCAACTGCAATAAAGTCATTGCCATCACCGCTGTTAAAGAGGATGAAACCATCAGCTGAGGTGGTCTTGAACTGAAAGAAGAGGTGCATGGATGTATAAGCCTGCAAGGTGGCCAAGCTCAGGTAGCTGCTCTTGGTCTTGAATGTCACAGGGTCAGCTATAATGTTGCGGAGACCAAAGCGTGCCTTCAGCTCGCAATAGTCAATGTCACCATTCTTGCACAGGTCAATGTAGAGCATCCCGTTGAACATAAGGCTCTGGAGGTGGCCAATGAAGCTGGAGGGGATGACAGAGATGTACCGTTTCTCCGTCATGATCCCCGTCTCGATGTTGTGGAATTCCAAGCGGGTGTGATCACCAACCATTGTGCCTGAAGGACAGAAACAAAAGAGGAACATGCAGAAAGCCCAGGGATCAGTAACAGGTTATATGGAGCCCCTCACCTTCCAGTTTCCAGACTAACAGCAGTACTAACTTAATCATATCTGATCACTGTTCAGCAGCTTGCATAGGAATGAACGTATAGACTCCTCATGGAGAGGCTTGAGTCTAGTAGTTGCCAAAACCTGGCAGAAGAGAGAAGACAGGACTAAAGGGCCATGGGCAGCAAGCTCTGTGTTTTTCCCTGCGTTTCACAGACGTTTTTGTTTGCAAAGACGACTAGGTCTCTCCCTTAAAGCCTACAGTGATCTACTTGATCCAACAGTCCATCTGCCAAACAACTCAGACACTTCTAAAACAACTCTTACAAGTGCGCTTCCTGAAAACACTCAATAAACACAGAGTAATACAAAAAGAGCAGAACGAGAAGTGAGAACAGTCATAAACCTGCTAATATTTACTCTGTTGTTCTCTCCCGGTGCCCAATGTTATTTCTCTTGTTTTAAGAGCACAGCAGGAGGGAAACACACAAGAATGCAACAGGCAAAAAGCCCTCCATATATTTAAATCATCAACCTACCACTTGGGCTATTTATCACATTTTGACGGATTTTAACCTCTCCATTAAAATATTCAAGCTCTTTAGTATACCAAATATGTCAGATTACTCTTGAAACATATTTAAATGTTTCAATAGGTGTGCTAGGAATCAGTACAGACACAGAACCCACACAGACAGATGAAATACAACCGTATGCTAAAAGACTGGTTTGAGTACAAAGACAAGCTGGACAACATCAGAATGAAAACCATTACAAACAACCTTATTTTAGTCCTCTATAGTTCTTCATTAAGATAAGTTTTAACTATTTGGTCACACAAGTAACCTTTCTACGTAGGCCTTGTGCCATTTAGTATGCAACACGAATAACATTAAATTCATTAATTATTCAACATTTAATTGTTTTCTCATCATTCAATATACAACCATTATTCAAACTCCGCTACAAACATGCCATTATTTTTTCCTCATGTGAAGTTTTCTGCAGTGTTGTATTGAGTCTACGTGGCAAGGTGCTGACTGCGGGGTGGCTGCAGGGCGGCCTCTGTGAGGAGAGGCCGGGGCTGCCCCGTGCTGGACGCAGCCGGTTCCAGCCAGCTCCACAACAGACCCACCGCAGGGCACAGCTGAGCCCCCCAGCCACAATGGTGGCACCTTTCGGAAAGTGTATTTAAGAAATGGCAAAACGCTGCCCATGAGTGAGGAACAAAGGAAAAAAACCAAAACAAAACAAAAACCCCACTAACAGCAAGGTCAGAAAAAGAGGAGGGGGAAGAGGCGCTCCAGGTGCGAGAGTGGAAATTCTCCAGCAGCCCATGGAGAAGACCACGCTGGAGCAGACAGCCACACTGCAGCCCATGGAGGACCCTCATGCCAGAGCAGGTGGATATTTCCTGAAGGAACTGCGGCCCATGGAGAGCCCACACGGGAGCAGGTTTCCCTGACAGCCTGTGGAGAGGACCCACGCGGGAGCACTTCATGAGGGACTGCTGCCCGTGGGAAGGGCCCGCCGCCCGTGGGAAGGGCCCACACTGGAGCAGGGGAAAAGTATGACGAAGAAGGAGTAGCAGAAAGGAGCTGTTACAGACTGACCACAGCCACCACTCCCCATCCCCCTGCACTACTGGGTGGGAGGGAGGTAGAAGAGTCAGGAATGAAGGAACAAACCTGAGAAAAGGAGGGGGTGGGGGAGCATGTTTTACCTTTTGCCTTTGTTTCTCTCCATCCAACTCAATTTTTTAACTGGCAGTAAGTTACATTAATTTTCCCCAAGTCAAGTCTGTTTTGTCCATGACAGTAACAGGTAAGTGATTTCCCTATCTCTATCTTGAACCATGAGTCTTCTCATCCTATTTTCTCCCCTGTCCTATTGAGGAGAGGGAATGAGAGCGCAACTGGGTGGGTGTCTGGCAGCCAGCTACAGTCAACCCACAAGTTCAACAGCACAGTGTGCAAATTATCCTCAAATATTCACTTCATCTTCTACCACTTCTGCAAGATTAAAAGAAAATTACTTTTGATTTTATATACACAAAGCTGAGGAACAGAGAGAACAACATATAAATAGGTTTGGATCTCAAAAAAGAAAAATTTGGCATCCAATTTAGTGGAATATGTAACAACTTCGGAGCATTCACTGGTTTTGAGGCTCAGTACTTCTAGAAATAAGATCCACAATCCCAAATAAGTACCTCCCAAAAGGACAGGTACAATTAGTGATGAACTGTGAAAGATATGACTTCAAGTGAGTTATCCAGCTTTCCATAGGAACTCTAAAGTAGAGAAGTCAATTCCTCTGGGCTGTATTCATATGCCTTACATACAGGTCCCTTTCAATTTTTTTACCATACCATATCTCACTCACTACAGACTTTTCAAAGAGGATCTTAAAAACAAGTGCCTCCTTTAATACAAAGACCTATGCCAATCCCTTTGCTGTATTGTCCTTTCTTAATGTAAGCAGGGAAGCAAAGCTCCTGTGGAAAAAGGACAGCAGCAAATATGAAACCAGACAACATCAAAATTCATACAAACACAGACCTACCTACTTTCAACTTTTCCCTACTTTTACATGTTTCTCTACTTAACCTTCTAGTATGTTGCTAATATAATTACCACACAGGTAAAGTCCTTTGTTTTAGAAGGTTTTCCAAAGGAAACAGCCACACACTACCTGTTGGTCCCTCTGCCTCCAACAACATTTTAACATGCTGTTCTTTTAAACCTGATTGAATTTGACCAGAAGGGTCAAAAATATTTAAATTCATACTAGTTTTGTGAAAAATTGACACCTGGATAAAGACCCAAGTAAGTGTTTCCAGTGTGCTACAGACAGGCAAAAGTTAGCAATAATACCCTCTTTGATTGCATCTGCTAGTTGGTTAGCATATATACACAACTCTTGACTAGTCACTGCAAGAAGTATTTCTGAGTCATTGGGATTATATCTGGGAGTCACACTGATCACCATAGCTGAATCCAGGACAGACTCCTCTTTTAATTCCCCCAGGTCACATCAACTGGGACTTACAAGCTTTCTCATATTCTGTGCTATCTCCTGAAATCTCTTAGCATTTCTCACCTAAACAGTTCCCAAGCGTTAAAAAAACAAACAAACAAACAAAAGATATATTGATAGGCCTTTCAAGACTTTTCCTACTATTCACAACATTATCTTTTTTCTGTTGGGGACAGAATGAAAGCTGAAAACATTTATAGGACACTTGGATGATACATCCTGGCTTGTGGTGTACAAAGAGTCAGATTAAACGAACCGATGGTCTCTTTCTTGCTTAGGTCCTCTTGAAACACTGAAGTATTCCTAACTCACCTCTCATGATCATGTACAAAGTACAATTTTTTCAGCTTATACTTTGTCCAAATGTGATCCAAGTTTTTGCAAAGACAGCAAACAAGCACAGTTGTTATTAGAGAAAATGTTTTCAAGTATCTATTCCAAATACAAAGAGAAAATATTATGCAAAGCAATTTATTTTTTCACTTATTCCCAATTTTAGCACTAGATCTAAATTTAAAGAAAATTACAAAAAGACCATCGACATGGAAAGCTTCAACCCAAGCAGATGCAGCTGGACAAACTTACAAGCAGCTGAAGAGTCACATATTTCTGACTATTCAGAAATTCAAGTGTCAGTACCAATGCAAATGTTTTAAATCTTGAAACAGTTCTTTTCCAGAAATAATAATATTTTAGTTTGAAAAGTGCCAGTTCACAGGAATTGAAACTGTATATGGGACAGTTTGTTTAGACAAACCATCTCACTTCCACTACTGTGATTGTTAGGGGCTGTTTCAGTTTTAGTGTTAGCAAATGAAAATTTCTGATTTTTCCAAACCAGAAGAATTGCATTTTCTTAAAAATAAAATAAAATTTAAAGAAAACACTTTAAAAAGAAATCCCACTTCTTTATTTCAAAAGATTAGAAAAATAAACTGTAGAGGTGTCAAGGACCAAGAGCAAGAAAACTCCTCGCCTTAGCTCTTCTACTCTTAGATAAATGCAAAGAAGTTGTTGCCAGAGTAGGAAAGAAAAGCCAGGCTTGTGAAATCTAGAGTACACTGGAACAGGGAACGCAAATATAGGGGGCATTAGAAATGGAGTGAGGGAGGATTGAAAAGGCGAACCCAGAATTTTAGAAAAGGTGAAAAATGAGAAAACTGGGAGTGGCGTAAAAGAAATAGGACAGTGATAGCAGTGGTAGTGCAGAAAGTTAGTAGTTCAGTGAAAAGCTGAAAAGGACATGACAATACAAGACCAGAATCAGGACAGAGATGCATTTTCTTAAGAAATCATGGAGTGAAATCCAGTATTTTCTGATCTCATTAGCTGTCAGCCTCACCTGCAGAGCTCTCCTCTAATTCCTCCACTGTGCTCTGTAGAGTATTGTAACTATTACAGCAATCAGCAGCACTTCAGTTCAAATGTAGCAGACAGAAAAAATTCGAGCCTCCACTGCGGTATTTGGGTGCTAGCAATATGTAGGGAGGAATATGACTGCTATATTTGTGTCTCATTTATCACTGATGTTCGGGGGGGGGGGGGGGGGGGGGGGGGGGAACGTGGGAGGAGGGTTTTGTGATTAAACAGCAAAATGCTGTCCAGAGGAAATGGATTCTGTCTCTCCCTTAGATGTCCTGCAGGAAGCCAAGTCAGCCACTTCATTACCAATTTTTCACAGGTGGTCATTAATTGTCTAGACCTAATTCTCCAAGTAGCAGGGTTGAGCTAATTTACAGGATCCAATTTACAGACATGCTGAATATTTGTGCATGCAAATGACTGAAAAATCACGCCAAATTGGTACCAAATACATCCAACTTTAATCTGGTGCCTTGTTTCCAAACCTGTAAAATGGGAAAAAGACACCTACTCACGTCATACAACATAGATGTGGGAATAAATCCAGTTACAGCTTCTTAGTTCTGCATAAACATATTGATGAGTGGCACACAACACACACACAAAAAAAGGGCAAAACAACAGCTCTATATTTAGAGCAAAATTTAGTTGGCATGTATTGTTCCAAACAAGCAATAAGAAAGAAGTCAGCAATCAAATAGGCTGTTTATTTTTACTGGGAGCCCAATTTAGACTTCTGATCTATTTGTAAAGACAGCAAAAATCCTGTGGAAAAATCTATGTGACCACATCATTGAAGACTATCATCTGCCCAAGGAAGTGGGATGCAGATTACACAGAAAATCTTAACTCTGGCTTTTCTGACTTCACCATGATGGCATTCTTTTAACAGATATATTTAGCTGTAATGCATCTTTAATTATGTAATTCATATACATGTACATATGCACATCCTATTTTAGTATAGGATTGTATCATTATTATTTATAAACTCAGTTTCACGGAAAAGAGACTTCAAAAAAACCAGATGGCTTTTTGGGGATTGAGTTGGTAATGCAGAGAGTGCCACCTCATGGTGCTTGCTAAAAAAGCATATCCAGAAGAATTGTTCTTAAATGCAGAAATAAACAGGATTAAATATTTAACAGCATGCTTCACTAATTCAGAAAGTTCCTTCTTAAATAAAATTTCATTTTTCTACAAGCTAATGTTGACGCAGCCTCCACCAATTCCAGCAAGGAAAGGGAAAGACTCTTTCATATGCTTCTGATTCTCTCTTGCAAATTCTCAGCCTATATAGCACAGCATATATTTACTTCAGAGGGATAATATATATCAAGTAATTTTCCTGCAAACCCCCTTCTTTGGGCTTATTTCAAAATCCTGACTCACAGCTTTCCAAATAATCTAATTACCACATTACTAAAACTTAATTGCATTCACACAGCAGAAAACGACTTTTTGCAGAGATAGGATATAGTATCCTGGCACTGCATATGGCAGCCCTTCCTTCTAGTTGCCTTCCGAGTAGAAGCTACTCAGAAGAAAGGACATCAGCATTTGGCAAACCAACATGGGTCACAACTAAATGAACGTACCCATATCAGTGTTGCATCCAGGGTTACAGTTCTTTGTGATTCTATTATCAGCCTTCAGACTGCTAGCGTTTTCCTCAAAAACCCAGTTCCTACAGTTATATACAGCTATGAAAATTTTAGACCTTCAAAAAAAGAAAAATAAGTTTCTGGCTCTTGCAGATGTGGGGAAAATGGACCAGAAAAGTATCACCTCTGAAATTTTGTAATGAAAAAAAGATCAATCTAAAGTACTTTGATCATTTCAATGCAAATCTCAATGTGGGAGACACCAGCTCTCGTGAGTGATTGATCTTTTCTTCCCTGCTTCAACTATATTTCTCTACAGAAAGAAGCAGGAGCTTAAAAAGCTGTCACAAAATGCAGGGAAGGGGAAAAGAAAAAAAAAAAAATGACTGACAGACCTATACATTATGATATGATATACTCTGGTGAGTTAGGGTCCTCCCTAACCTCTGAAACAAAGTTGGGAACAAACTAACAAACTACTCTGTTTTTCCTTCTGGATGGCTCTGAGCCATGAGCACAGGAACTTGGAAAAAAACAAACCAAACCAAACCAAACAAACAAAAAAACAACAGCAGAGACAGGAATCCATATTCTCTAACGCATCTATCAACGCAGGTTTACCATCAAGGAAAAGTTTGTGCAGAGGAAAGGTTTAGAGAGCCTTGGTTTTGATTCCACAGCATTGGAAACCGCCACATTTGCAGCTCACGAATGAGGCATACTCACACTGTACTCCAAACAGAGCCTGGCACAAGAGAGAATGCTGCTTAGCACCTCTGCATTCTTGGGCATGTGCAAGCTCATCTGTCCCCTAATCCCTCATTTCATATAGTCATAGTTGTCACAGAAATTTCCAGTGCTAAGAACAGTCTCTCGAAACCAAACATGTATGTTTTCAACATAGTAACACTAAATATACAAGTAACAGGAAGGAAAAGAAAAAAAAAAAAAAAAACAAAAACCAAAACAGAGACGACACACACACAAGAACAGGGAGAATGGGTGTAATGGCAAAGAAGAGACTGGGAACAGAGATACAAATATAATGACAAAAAATACTCATATATCACACTTACCCTCAGCAACATCATCATCCACCATGAGCTTGAGGCTCTTTCCTCGCCGAACTACCCGAACAGTGTGCCACTCATTGTCATTGAGTTTCTGCCCAGCATAAAGAGTTTCAGGTCCCTTGCCTGGGGATGGTGATAGGTACAACAGTTAAAGCCAGACCCCCAATTAGTTTAGTATTTGCTCAATGGGAAAAGCCACCAAAATCAACCTGGTGTGATACAGACTAGTAGATTATGTAGGTGTATTATGACCTGTAATCAACCCTCACGCCTACACCTGCCTAGCTCAGAGGGAAGACAGGGTCACAAACTCTTCCACTCAGTGAAGTGCCTTCCTCCACAGAGCCCAGAGGTCACCTGCATTTAAAACAGGGGTAGAAATCTCTCTTGTGCTATGGTATTCATTTCCAAACACCACACTGTATGGGGCACTGCAGTATTAGAAAAGCAAGCTGGTGATACAAATGTCTCTAGAGTGGAGCCATTACAGCAGAATTTTGCTGTCCTAAGAATCTGGATTTACAACAGCCCCACGGTGCTTGGGATTCTTTTCAAAGTTAATCACACTAGTCTCTCAACACTTAGGTATCGAACACCAGGCTGGTTTCAGTCTTTCAGTCTCAAAAAAGAAAAAACAAAACAAAACAAAACAAAACAGTCAAACCCACAAAAAACCCCCACCCAACACAAAACCTCAAACACCCCCCCATAATAATAATAATAATTTATTTTAATTTAAAACCACAGAAAGACAACCACTCATGAACCTGGCTGATTGCTCTAAGGTTCTTTGGCAAAGCAGCCTGGCTATAAGGTGCTTACTTCGCCCCCTGAATTACACTTCAAAAGGGTAAGAGGAGCCCTTTCTTCTCCAAAAGGTAAAACCACAGTTACCCTTGCAAACAATGCTCCTGGGAGAACAGCATTAGTGCTACCTGTATTTGTCCAGTTTTGCTGCTCACCCATCACAGCTGACAGGCAATTACTTAAAACATTAATTTTTCAGATTACAGGACTGGAATACCTCATTCATGTCAAATGGTAAGTGAAATTGAATAATGGTGTGTGTTAATTAAAAGCATCTATGCTCACTTCAGTACAGTACTAGAGTGCTTTTTGACACAGGTATATCAGAGAAATGAAGAATAAGGACAGCAGAACTTGTTGCACATCAGGTCTGGGTCCATTGGCCAAAATGGCAAAAGAGGAACCCAAGAAAGAAAAAGCAAGACACACTGAACATATTAAGAGACAGGACAGGACAGGCACTGCTACAGCTCAGCTTACTGCACTGGTAAAACTAATGTCAGATATGCAGATTATTTCTTTATGTTTGTTCAACACAAGCAAATCAATTTTTTTATTCAGATAGCTCATGAACAGCATTTACTTTGACCAGATTTCAGTGGACTGGTTATGTAACAGAATAAAAGGTTGTACACAGCTTCAAGCAAAACTCTGCATGAGGGGATGTACCCACTCAGATCTGTGTCATGGTGTGGACTAACAAGAGTAGCATATTTCATAGTGAGACAGAATTGAAGGAAGGCGTAGCAAAAATATCCAGGGACTTTACATAGTCCACAGTATGCACACTGCCTAATTAGCATCATTACTGTAACTGCTTCTTACTCAGGGGGACCATGGGCAAAGAAGGTGGTGTCTCATTTAGCTAGAATATAACGTGTAGTAGGGGAATCCTATGGAAAGAGACCAAAGTAAAATGAATATTCTGTTATTCTCCTTAAAGGATCATGCAGTTCACATAAATAAAAGAGGAGTTTAATACCCTTTCAAATAAAGCCCATTGCTAGACAATTTTACCACAGAGCAGGAGGAAAAAAGTCCCGTGTTTCTACAGTGACCTGAAAAATAAAAGTGTCATTCTTGGATTAAAAGGATGGGGAGTCATATATTGCTGTTATGGAGAATATCTCCTTAACAGGAGAAACCTGTAACCTCTGCAGTTCCTCACCTATGTGCCAAAGTCACACTGCACCACGAATGTAAATCCAGCCATACAATGCAGCTAGATCATGGCCAGGAAGCTTAAGCTTTTTGGAACCAGACAAGCAAAACTCTATTAAATAGAGTCCAAGAAAGTTATGCTAGATTTACATCAGTGAGCGAGTACATTTTATCCCAGAGCACATATGACAAAACGTTGTCTCTGAATGGCCAGCAAAATTATTGCTTACGTCAAAATATACTGCATCAATTACTATAGATCCACACAGCCACTTCCCACATAGGAAGGTAAAGGAATTTATCTGGACCTGTGCATTTTTAATGCCACCTGAAAGCGCCCAGGGGGAAGGGGCCGCAAATACTTTTTTAAAAAAAACCAAAACTTTTCCACAGGTCTAGAGCTATGGAGGGCTCAACCAAGAGAAATAGTCAGGTGCACTGACTTTGTTCAGCTGACAACACTTTCTGTGCAGCAGCCCTCTGTTCAACATGGTTGAGTAACTCAAAGTTGCTGACCCTATAGTTGCCACTTTTCAACCCTGGCCTGACAAAATAAGGGTCAGCCAAAACAAGCTGGTTTGGCTTGTCACTGCTAGCTTGATAGCCACTGTAACACTTTCAAAACAAAACTGTGACACCAACAGAAGTTATCTGACAGATTCTCAGAAAATGTAGCTTAACCAATTCACACATAAGTAAGTGGAAAGTTTCAGCTTTCCAACTTCTTTTTCCAAGTGAATAAGTTTGTCTACAAATGAGATTGCTATTTAGAAGTAAATAGTTAATAGTTTGGGCTAATAAATTTGAAAATTAAGCACTGCAGATATAAATTATTCCATGTTATCCAAGTCCATGTCTTGATCAGCCAATTTAATACTTTATCAGTAGGGAAAAAAAAAGGGGGGGGGGGAGTTTTTAATACTTTTTTTTCACTCACAAGTCTGTATTTTGTATGCAACAATGGGCATTGGCTTCTTTTGGTAGGGTTACCCAAATACCACTACATACAAAAATTCAATACATGAGCATACTCAAGAGCATTCAGATAAGTTTTTCAAACCAGACATATCTGAGTTCAAAAAAAGTGCTAAACAAATGCTATTTTACTCTATTTAAATTGGGGGTTTTTTTCAAATGCTTTCAAGACATTTACGCAGCAGGTGGGTTGACCTGAAAAGCAGCAAAATTGTGACCCCGTTTTTCATTTGCACACTGTCTGTTAATTGCTGCTCCCTGTGTAACCTCCCACTGAATTCCAAGTGGTTCCAGGAACTATGTATAGAGGGACTCGCACAACTGGATGCTAAACTTCATTTCATTGAGCATGATTACTACATGTGCTGTTAATATAGAGACACTCACGTGTGATCAATTTTTAAAAGACAACTTGAAGATTCCTAATCCAACAGTTGCAGATGCTGGGGAGAATAGAAAGGAAATGGGCCACATGTAGCAGAAGGATAATGCTCTCCCTAAGTACCATCTCCTACCCAGTAAGGCATTTCTGTGGTCTTACAGCTAAACACACAGAACCAAGTGTTTAAGACCAAAGTTGGTGAGGTTTTTGTTGTTTTGTAGGGTTGGGGTTTTTTCCCCCTCCTTTCAAGCTATCTGCACCTTCATCACCTTTCAACTAGGATAATACAGATGTAGGAGAAAGCAAAGCAGGTGGTTAGCTGGACAGAGAAAAAAAGTCAAAGATGTTTATCTTCCCTTTGTGCAACAGTTTTTTTATGATAAAAGACAAGGAAAGACAACGAACTCTTGCAGCAAGGTTATGAGCTGGGTGCCTGGAAACACTATTTATAATACCTTGGATGAGATGGCAGTTGGGCATTAGGTAATTTTTGCAATTTATTTAAGAGTGAGAAGAGTAAAAGACAATATAACAGGAAAAAGAATAATGAACTTCCTACCGTAGCAATTCCTTAATAGTTAAGCTGCCAAAGCATGACTCCTACTGGCATCTCTGGCCTCCTTGGTCATTCTATTCCCCTTCCTAATGTCCTCTAAGGAACTGTATATCATACAGAATTGATCACTACCTCTCATTTTCAAACTGAAATGAGGCAGACTAGTACATATTCCTGTGGTGCTTTGCAGTGGCAAACACTACTTAATCAGAAGAAAAAATATCTCTCTCGGGCATCTCCATATTCTACACATTAGCTGAACTGCAGTTCAGGCTTCTTGAGAAAGTATTACATGATTCAGCTGCAGCGACTCCTCCTCATGCTCTCATGAATCCTTTGACACCTACTCAAAACTTGTGTACATATTGTTCATAAAAAACAACTAGTATATCCCTTCAAACATGGAAAAACTCCACCCAATCTGCCCAAGATGTCCCAATTATTATCTCTATATCAAAGGTACACTGCTGCTAATTAATAGCTTGGCCCAAACAGACTATATAAAAGTGCCAAGAATAGACATGCCAAAGTATAAAGAATGAAAAAGTAGTTCATGCCTTCTAAAAATGCCAAGTTGCTTTCCATCTGGCCCCCAAGAACTTGCTCATTTAGAACAAACAACTGGTTAGAGGGATACAGTTAAAACAATAGCTCTGAAAACACCAGCTATAATCCAGGCTCAGTGGTTAACAGCACAGAATTTCTGTCCTATGAAAGCCAAAGCAGAAAGAAGGTTAATCCCCTCACCAGTTCCTCACAGGTGGATCAAAGTGTGCTTTTACCCTTGGTGCAGGCTGTCATTATCTGATCCATTTATATGATTAAAATGACCTTCATGAAACCAGGCTATCTTCATTATTGCATATCTTATCCAACATTACAGAAGAGGTCAAACGTTCAAGTTCACAGAACGGCAGAAGAGATGACCAGAAAGGACGTTGCCAGATTGATGAGAATGGAAAAGGCTCTTCCTCATTACAGTTACAATGATAAATAATTCTAGTGATACACTAATGCTTTTTAGAGAAGACCCTCAGTAACAATAAAAAGGTTTTATCTGCTTTTTTCTTTTTAATTAAAATGCTCAGCTGCCATCTCAGCTTTGTTCAGTGGCAAGATGCATTTTTGTGTCTGTTTTATACAGGGTGAAATCCCTCAGGAATGCCAAAAGCATTGCAAGGCAGGGAGGGGCTGGGAAGGGGGCAAGGGGGGAGGCATTGGTTGTTTTTACTTACACTTTTACAAAATGACCAGAGTAGTTGTGATTCACTGTGAAAAACGTGTGCGCACAGATTTGTGGAACATGAGAATGAATCATGAGACAAGCTGAGTAGATTCTCTCAAAGCTTACAAACTGATCCACCCTATTTAGATGTTATTCAGCAATTCCCTAAAGAATATTCAGGTGCGACTAGTACAGCTGCAGAGCAGGATTCTTCATTGTAGCCCCAACAGTGTGGCACAGAGGAGGGAGGTTATGAAGCCAATGCCCCACCTGTTTCTCATCCCCAATTATATTAATGGTGCTTTGGAAGATAATTGTCTTATATATACAGACTAGATATTTAGTAATATACATGAAATAATTATGCATAGTTATGCAATATGGCAGATGTTTTTGTAGCTGTTACCATATTAAACACAGAATTCTCTTTTCCATATATTGTCTTTTCAAGAGATAGGCAGGAGATAGTCTAGGTCCAAAGATATTCAGCCCCAATTTCTATAGGCAGGTTTGAACGAGGCAGGGGAAGGAGGGAAGGGGGAAGAAATGGGTTTAAGGAAAGACTCTGCCAATTATTCACACACCTTTATGGCTTCCTGATATATGGCAAGTTCCTACAAAGGATAGGGTGAATATCAGAACACGAGCATGGCTCCAAAGCAGAGCTGGCAACTGCTCTGAAAACCTTCAGTATCTTTTGGTCTTGGTTGAATAAGTCAGTAGTGTAAATTTTGTTGAGTGTTTTCAGGCAGCACTAGTACGGACAAAGTGTTTTAAGAAGGTCTTTTTCTTCACCACAATCCACTGTCCAACTCCAGGAGCATTGTTAATTGCTAGGAAACAACCAGCAATCCCAGGCTCTCAGTACACTGCAGACATTTATGTAGATATCCCAGTCAAATCAACACATATTCACGTATCTACACATTTGTTTTGCTCATATACAGGTTTTGGAAGACCCCTTTTCAAGAAAATGTTAGCTGCCAACTAGGAATTAGCAGCTGCACTTCCCTACAGTCAATACCTTCATTGGGGACCTTACCTGCACCGACCTTTCTGTTTCCTCAAGGAACAGGATCACCTCCATGTACTACCCCACGTTAAACAAAACATAACGTACACTCTGAAACAAATGCTTGTAGCAGGGCTTACAGAAAAGTTATGTTTACAGCTTTACAGCATGGCTTCACTGGGAAATCAATAAAGTTGAGCATGATTTATACCAGCCCACCCAGAAGCAAAGTTTAATTATTTACATTCATACAGCAGTAAAAAAAGCATATACAAAATCCTTTAAATACCCACAGAATCAATTAGCCTCACAAGCGCAAACAAGAATTCCCCCCTCCCCCAACAGCCAAACTAATCAAGTGCATGGAATTAACTCAGCAAATAAATGGAAAGTAGCAAGACTACCCTACTAGTTCTCTCAGAAACATACCCCAGTCTCCCTATAAACTTGACAAAAAAATAAGTTAAGCTGGGTTTAACTATTTGGATACAATCTATTTCAAAACACCTTTACAAAAAAAAAAAAGCACGCTTATTTAAAAAATAAAACAAACTGTTCCTTGCTTTTGCTATAAATTCATGTAGCACCATATTGAATGACTGTTGCTTTCATTTACGGACACCCTGGCCGATGGCTGTAGTAAGACTCAACATGGATTCAGGCAGCATTCAACATGATTGCAGCTTGTTCATAAGGTTCATAAAACTTAGTGTGGAAGTTATGTTGTGTGTCTTTTACCTGATGGGAATATAATTTGTGATTAAGAACAAAAAAGGAGACAATTTGATTTGATGGTACAGGTCACACCTGGCACAAATTGCACTTCTGTCTAGGTTTTTCCATCAAGGGCTGTGGCTTATTCTCTTTCTTTGCCTGAATTTCACTGCTGCTGAATTTTAACACTTTTACAGACTACATAACTACTGTGTATCTCTACATCTGAATGATTTTTAACAGACATCAGGAAAACATTTGTGCTAACAGAAAATCGATCCCCTCTAAAAGGCTTTAAATAGGAGATTACATTTTCAGTGAAAGGATGTTTCAGTTCTTCCAACTTAGAAAACATTCAAAATGTTTCAACTTCAAGCTAAATGAAAAAGGTTTCAGCATTTAAAAAGAAAATGAAGTTTTTTATTATCTGTTCAAGATATTATTCATATTTAATGGTAATAGATAGTTTCCTATTTTTATTGAGGGAGCTATTTTCACTTTTAAGGAAAGGGATTTTATTTTATATTCACAACCAGCGGGGAGGTCAAAAAAGGACATGGAAGTATGAAAAAAAAAAAAATCAAGTATTCATGCTTTTAAAATTAAGATTTACAATAATTTAATTAAATTAACTTCAAAGTGATTTCAGTCAGACTGTCTCTGCTTTTGTTTTTAGATAGGGCTGTCTCATGATACATTTCACATTGGCCAGAACATCATGTACTTCTGTTCCTAACAGATCAGGGCAACAAAAGCTTCGGCATAGGTATGAAGAACTGAGACGCTACTATATTGTGACTATTCCACAATTTGCCTAAGGAAATATTTGTACACACTAGATTTTCAGAGAGCAAAGCTCAAGAGAACTATTAGTGTAAGCTAGGCAGCAAGGCAAGCACAGGAGCAGCTGCTACTACATGGACTACAGAGAGCAGCCGCTAGAGGGAAACAATCCCATTCACTAAAGCTGCTACTTAAGACAGTTTCATGTAAGTACAAAGGAATTACAGCACTCAAAGTGTTGCTTTCCAGAGTTTCACCTGCCGATATATTTTGCTTTGAAGATGACTACACCTCAGTGATGAATAAAATAACTCTAGAACTTCAACCCAGATTCGCTCCCTTAATAGCAAATACCTGTTCACTTCAGGTATGTTCATTTAATGGATGCAGTTTGCCACCCAAAAATTAGTCTATGGCTCAAGAAACATGCAAAACCTCAAAGAGTTTTACCATAGGACAGAATTTTAAACCAATTATTACAGCAACAATTATGCATAGACTTTTACAGACCACAACAGTAATAAAGAGGTAACAAGATCCTATTTTAAAACAGCTTTACATTTTATTAGCTTTCCAGTGATGCAGTGCTACTCAAAGCAAGATGCAGGTGTGACAAAGCTAGAGATTTAATTCTTCTGTTTATTCCTGGGTAGATATAATAGTACAGGTACCAAAACCAAACAGCTTCTCACTAATCGCATCAACATATCTTACTTGAAACATAGATGGACTGTGCTATCAACAGTAAGACAACTGGAGTTTCTATTCCTGTTTAGTTTCAAATCTCAACATAAACACTACAAGAGGATTAGTCACAACGATAGTGAGAAAAAGATGCTGGAGATGAGGCTGAGACAACTAGAGTGAGCCATATCACGTATCACACAGGCATGCATATAATGGCAATAAAACTATTTGACTGCCTACTGCCTGGACAAGATTCAAACTACTTATACATTTGATTCATGTTTTTTCTGCTCTGAGTCTCTAAACCAAGTACCCCCAAAAGCTCTTCACTTCTGTTATGTTAGTAAGGAACTACATTAGAGCAGGCTGGAGAAGCCTGTATCATCCCATTTGGTGAGTCTTTTCATGCTCTAATTACCTCTATTACTTCATTGGAAGGAATTATTTGAATTTTGGAATTACCTGGTTATTGTTGTAGAGTTTTTTGTGGTGTGGTTTGGTTTGAGGGGGTTGTTTTGTTTTGTGGGGTTGTTTTGGGTTTTTTTTGAAGTATTATAGCAGCTACTTCTCATCTAAGTCTGAAAAGCAAGATCAGAAGAAAGCAAGACAAATCAGTCAAGATGTGGCAATACAGTGCCTTACAGTAATCACAGATATATGTCTTTCCTGAAAGCATCACAGACCCCTTTCTAACAATAGGATAGCATCTTTGTCCCTCTCTTTCAGAACACAGAAAACAATAGCAAAGAAAGGGACTCCTCTTCCCAAAGACACATTTGACAGTTGAAGAGACAGTTGAGTTGGAGGAAAAACCTGGATCTTTGAAGCTCCACTCCCAAATATTACATTAAAGAAAAAAAAAAAATGTAGTTTAGGACACACTGCACAGTCCTGACTAAGAGCACAGTATAAGAACAGAAGATAGTGCTGCTACCAACACTTTTTTATTCAGATACCAAGGGCAAAGACCAGCGGCATCACACATTCAGAGGACCTGAATTTCTCATTTAAGGTACCTTTCCTTAAAGGCACCTGAGTGCCTGAGGTGTTACAAATGCACACAAAGTTAACTCCATGGTTGCTAGGACTATTATATGAACTAGCTGCAACCTCCTAAGAGCCTAACAGTCAGCATCACAGAAATTACATCCAACTATGATTACAAAACCAGCAGGATTCCAGTCTTCTGCAGGGGGTGCAAAGCACTGCATACACTCTTGAGGTTTAGTTCTCTTTTTACAATGCTACCTCCATTGTGAAGTTTGCCACTCTTTTTTCGATCTATGGTGCCAGCTGAGTAGTTTTTAAATTCTCCGTTGCATATTAGCCAGTATTTATAAGTCTACCAAGAACCCCATGTGTACTGGGAGGGAGAACATCAGATGCATATAAGTCATACTATTTACAAATATAAACAGCAACCAAAATCTACAAGTGGAGACCTTGTGGTTTCAGATGTTACTGGTAAACTGTGCATGCATAACTGGTAATGCATGTTGGTCCCCTCTGCCTGAACTGAGAAACTCTGGTGAGAAGGACAGTAAGTGACACTCGGACCTACGTGCAAGAGTCTCTTTGCTTAAGAAGCTCTTGAGGAAGGATCAAACGCTTCCATGGAATGGTTAGCACAAGATAGTGACCACGTGGCAACACAGATGATACCATCCTGACTGAAATTCCTCCCGATACTTCATAGATAGAGCATTGGTACGTATTCTACCTATTTAAGGTAAGCCACATTTCAGTAATGACTATACATTTCCAGGTTGCATACCAGATAACAAGTACGACCCAGTAAAAACACTTTTATGGGCAAGTTTTACTGAATTGACCTATACAAGGACTATAGATATAGACAGTCTCTCCAAATGCCCCCTTGTCCTTTCTCTTCAAGCTGTAAGTTAAACCCTTCTTTTTGGTTGCCATCCTCTAAGCCTTTCATTTATATCTTAACATTTACAGAATTCCTCATTTTTCCAGGACACTACAATGCTAATGCATCCTCTAAATAAGGTTGGGGTATACTGCTGACAATATTTTATGAGGCAGAAACTGGGACAAAGTTGTGTTGCCCAAAGCATCACAGCAAAAGCTCGGTTCCTCTTGAATAAGTGTTTTGCTTTCCCTTTAGCAAACTTTGCAAAGCTGGATAAAACCTGATTGGAATTTGGAAGCCAGATCTGGACTGACTACTGACTTTACAGATTAAGACACATCCAGCAGCCAAGAAGCTGGTTCGAAATCTAGCTGCAAATAATTTGTTTAATGCCACTTACCCCTTCTATTTCCAAAAACCTCTCAGCAGTTCTTTTGCCTACTTCCCAAAAGAACTGGGACCCTGCTAGCAGAAACCCACCTGAGTCATAGCAACAAGATCTGTATCCACTGATTAAAATCCTTCTCACATGCTTTACAGACACCACCAAACTCCAGTCTACTGGTAGCACACACTGGTTCCTTTTACTTGAACTGAGAAACCCAGATGAGAAGGATGACAAGAGGTATGTAGACCTACATGCAAGAGACTCCTTATTTAGCTTAAAAGGAGCTATCAAGGATCACCTGCTTCTAGAAAGCTGAGAGATCAGCAGTGCAGACAGAAGTATAGTGGGGGATTTACAGATAAAGATGGCATCCAAGGCAAATATTGAGAACTCCTTTGAAATTCAGATTTTAAAGTCACAGCTTTCATGTCAGCTAAGGAGTATCCAAAGGAAAAAATGCCCTGGGAGAAGAAGGGGAGAGAATGGTAAAGCTAAGCACATGTGGCTTTAAACATATTCACACCTTTCTGCCCCCAGAGCTCCCAATAACAAACACTGTCTATTATCCCAACTGATGCTATTCCTCTTCTCAAACATACCTCCCTGAGTCACTCAATTTCATATGTATACCTTCATACAAATCCTGTATATTTCATACAGCATCCACAGCTAATTCTAGCATCACTAAAAGTAGATAGGATTACACCAGAGAATTAATTGGAAGGAATCATCATGAAAGAGCCACAGACCAGGAGAAAGAAAACAGAAAGCCAGCAGATCTCTTCCCATCAGGAAGTAGACTTATTCCTGGAAAGGTACTACTTGTGTTTGGGGGTCTCCTTTTCTTGCCCAACACAGAGAAGTTAATGCTCACTTTAAAAAGACCAGAGCTTTGACAGCATTGTCAGAGTACAAATAATGAACTAAGCACAAGGAAGGGAAGCGGCGACTTTACAGCTCCCAAGATCAATTCATGCCCATGCATGTTCATCAGCCATCTTGGTTACAAGGGTTATCAATTCTTATGCACCACACTTAAAATAGTAGTAGCAGTAGCCAGAATTGTGAAGTTTCTAAAGAAGAAAAATAACCTAGTTATATTGGGATTAGGTATTAGTTCAAGCTGTTCCAGAGACATTTAAGCAATAAGGTGGTTCGACTATCAAGCAATAGTATATGTTGGCCTCTGGCTAAGTTGTAAAAACAGCAGAATTTGATTAATGGCATGAGCTGGTCACAAACATCTCTCCAGGAGTTTCATTTCCTGCTGAAAGCTTATTGACAAGCACACTTTGTTTTCCATCACAAGTCTGGAAAGACATCCTTTTGCTCTGAGAAAACATTACTTCTGTGTTGCCTTTTAGAAGGCACACACAAAAAACCAACACAAAACCCCCACAGCATCTTTATTTCCTTCTCTGGTTGTCTGTTGGTAGAGGCAGTGGTCGTTACAGGGTTGGACAGATTATATGCACTTCTCTCCCTGCATATTTTTCCCCATGTCGTCTTTATATCTAGCTGGTGAACAGCTGGTGTGCTGCAATGTTGAGCAAACCAGTATTTCTCTCATTTCTGTCACTCACAAGAGCACTGTGAGAATTAATCCATGCATGTTTAGAAAGCACTCAGATCCTATACTGAACAAATGCTGTAACACCACTAACGTTTATATAGTCCATCCATCAGCAAATATATTATTTAAAAACTATCACGGCAGCAGAATATTTACAGATTCTCTTTAAAACCTGGATCTATAGATTCTAGAATCAGTGCAGCACAATAACTAGAAGTTATCATCAAGTCTCGAGTGTCAATCAGTTGAGGAAAATAGTTTCCCAGGACACAGCACCAGAGTGCTAACACGGGCCACGATACAGATGATCAAGACTACTATATAGGGCAAGAATCTTATACTCTATACAGTTCCCTTGATTTCAAGGGCAATAAGCACTGCTCTCAAGAAGGGATTTTGGTTGGGGGGTGTTGGGTTTTTTGTTTTGTTTATAAATGAAAAAGGATAACGCACCTTAGGATGATTCACTAAGATTTGCAATCCCATTGCAGAATCAGTCAGGAAAAACAAATGCCATCACTTAGTTCATCACACCCCCGAGAACATTAATGGGGGAAGTAGGTGTTTGACTGATTATTCAAGGCAATAGCCAAGCCTGGAGAATGGGGCTTAGACTTCAGAAGACTGTTATTCCCAAGTCTTGAAAGTACTGGTTCTTCAAGAGTCAGATTTTTATAGAAACAAATACTTTCATCTGTTAAGTGTCATATGTCCTGGTTTCAGCTAGGATAGAGTTAATTGTCTTCCTAGTAGCTGGTACAGTGCTGTGTTTTGAGTTCAGTATGAGAAGAATGTTGATAACACTGATGTTTTCAGCTGTTGCTAAGTAATGTTTAGTCTAAAGTCAAGGATTTTTCAGCTTCTCAAGCCCAGCCAGCAAGAAGGCTGGAGGGGCACAAGAAGTTGGGAGGGGACACAGCCAGGGCAGCTGACCCAAACTGGCCAACAGGGTATTCCATACCATGTGACGTCATGTCCCATATATAAACTAGGGGGAGTGGGGGCGGAGGGATTGCCGCTTGGGGATGAACTGGGCATCGATCGGCAGGTGGTGAACAATTGCATTGTGCATCACTAGTATATTCCAATCCTTTTATTATTACTGTTGTCATTTTATTAGTGTTATCATTATCGTTATTAGTTTCTTCTTTCCTGTTCTATTAAACCATTCTTACCTCAACCTGCAAGTTTTACTTCTTTTCCTGATTTTCTCCCCCATCCCATTGGGTGGGGGGGAAGTGAGTGAGTGGCTGCGTGGTGCTTAGTTGCTGGCTGGGGTTAAACCACGACATGTATTAGTCTGATCTCACTAGGGTTTTCTAGAATAAAACACTGTGTAATACTCTGCAGGACCATGGGCCAAGTTTAGGGGTTTTTGTTTTGTTTTTTGGTTTTTATAATCTGTATTGGTAATGAACAGTTTAGACACTGGTTCCTAAACTGCTCCCTCTCACTAGTTTGTGAGCTTATACCAAGTACAGCATTTCCAGCCAGCAGTTTGAGAAGGAGCTGGATGGCCTGTACGAAACAGAGGGCCATGAAATTTTCCCCAGTCAACAGCCTGGCATTTATGACTGAATGGTTAAAGGAACTTTTAATACAGGAGAACGCTTAGTAAAATACTAATGCTTCAGATCTGCATGCTCTTCTCACGACTTCAGCCTTAACATCCGATTTCCTTACTGGTGACATAGGCTAGCAAAGCACTTCAGTGTCTAGAGGACAGCAATGATTTTGGCATCTACCCTGCCACCCATCTAGCCCATACCAAAAGGTGAAAGGGAAAGAAGACAAAGATGGAAACAAGCTTGAAACCAGGCCTACCCAGCTGCTCTTTGAACAACAACAACAAGCCACCCAAACCAGCAAGAGCCCCAGCCCCGTGCCTTCTGACCATTTCACTCGCACATGCCATCCCCGCTACCTCTTACCCCCCACGCCTAACTGACGCCCCGCCTCGGCCCTCCGCTCCGCCCTGCCCTCTGGCGCCCTCTAGCGGCCGCCCGCAAGGCCCGCGGCCGCGAAGCCCCGGAGCGGGCCCGCCCAGCGCGGCTCCGCCCAGGCTCCTTCCGCCGCACCGCCCGACCGCCCAGCGCGGCCGCCGGCAGCCCGGACTGCCCCCCCCGCCGTTGGCTGTAGAGCGGCACCAGATTTTCTCTCTCTTTCTCCGCCCTTCCTGTTTTCCGGGAAGAGGAAGAAATCAGTTAAGTTCTGACCCTTTCTCACCACGAAGATTAGTTAGCAGTATCTCAAACTGACAGCGGTTCAGTTTTAATAAACACGGTCCGCATGAAGCCCATTGCGGCTTGATTTTCAGAGTGTGATAATAGATAAGCGTTTGTTAATCAAATCTTGCTCATGTTAGTAAAAAAAAAAAAAAAAAACAACCAGATGTCGGCCTTAAAACAGGAAGGAGGGGGTCTTGCATTAACTACAGATAACTGGTAATGTAAACAATGTTTGTGCAAGCCTTGTGTTTATACAAAAGGTAATAAAACATGTATGTGTCAAGTGAGGGGCCCAGGGTGGTCACAGGAGGAAGACTTGGGGCCTATAAAAGGTAATAAAACACGCATGTGTCAAGTGAGGGGCACAGGGCAGTCACAGGAGGAAGACTTGGGGGCCTTCATCACAGCAATCACCAGAAGGCAGAAAAAGACCCCCCTAGCAACAGATCGGCGCAGACGCGGAGTACACTAAGGAAGATACGTATACCGAAAATGACACAGATACCGGAAATAGAGGACTATAAGAACTGTGGCTACGGGAAGGGGGGTTGCGAGCCGTAGGTAGAGCAGTGGCTCCCCGGCTACCCAGCGCTGTTTTGCCTATTTACCGCTTGCTTGATAAATTACTTCTAATTATTCACCACAGTCGGCTCCTGGACCTTTGTCCAAACTTATGACAATTTTGGTGCCGTGACTCGGATCCAGGCAACTGCGACTCGGGACTCTCACGCTGGGGAGGCGCCCCATCTCCGGATGGCCCCAGAGTGAGAATCTCCCGTGTCGAGACCTGGATGCCTGAACCCCTCCAAATTCGGTAAATAGGCAAAAGAAACTGCAGAACCCCATAATTTTTGTGCACGAAGACCAAGTGAAGACTCTGGAGTGAGTAAGTATTTTCGTATTTTGCGGTAATCCACTTGGTTGGGGTTGGGTATCCCGGAGTGTAACGGCTGAGAGGTCTCGGGGAGGCCAAGTGAGTGCAGACCCTCCAGTAGTGCAGTTCTCGTAGCCCGCGAGGGAGCGAGTCACGACCGAGGGGAGCGGTGTGTGTGTGTGTGTGAGTAGACACTCCGGAAGATGGGACAGAGGAAGAGCAAGCCCTCTAATCCCATGGGTGGCAGCCAGAAGAAACTGCCGGATATTCCCCCGGATAGTCCGCTGGGGTTAATGATTGAATATTGGAATGATTCCCCACGAAGGCGAAATAAAAGTAAGGAGAAAATGGTATACTATTGTATAGAAGTTTGGGGAGGGAAATCCCTTAAGGATCCCCATATAATATGGCCAGTCTTTGGGTCTTCTGAGGATTGGGTATGTCAGCAACTGAACTTATGGGTAAATGATAAAGGACCCCCTAACCCTGAGGAAAGAAGGTATGCCGCTTTATGGGTACCGCAAGGGGATGAGAGGGTATCTATACTTGTCTTAAAGGAAAAGAAGCGAGGGAAGTCATGCCCTGAAAATCATGCTTACGGGTGGCCCCCTCCTTATGCTCCTCAGCCGCCTGATTCACCCCCCAACTCTCTCGCTGCCGAGGGTCAGGACGACCCAGGGGATTCCGATTCGGACATGGGGAGCGGAAATTCTTCCCATGCCCCTCAGACTCCTCAGGCCCCTTCCACAAGGATCACAAGGAGTAAAGCTAGGAAAGAAAAGTTATTTCCCCTCCGAGAAGTCCTTGTCCCTGGGGGTGGGGGTCAGGCTGGAGTACCGGGAGCCGGCTACGTTTCAGTCCCACTAAACACCGGAGATGTCCGGGAATTTAAGAAGGAGATGGGAGATCTGTTAGAAGATCCCCTCGGAGTAGCCGAAAGATTAGACCAATTTTTGGGGCCCAACATTTATACCTGGGATGAAATACAGGCAATTTTAGGAATATTATTCACATTAGAAGAGCGGGACATGATTCGGAGAGCTGGGATGAGAATATGGGACCAGCAACATCAGGCGGGCCCGGCAGCAGACCAAAACTGGCCTAATCAAAGACCCAATTGGGATAATCAGAATCCTGAGCACCGAGCT
Source organism: Harpia harpyja (assembly GCF_026419915.1). Lineage (NCBI taxonomy): Eukaryota > Metazoa > Chordata > Aves > Accipitriformes > Accipitridae > Harpia > Harpia harpyja. The sequence goes on along the minus strand of NC_068942.1, from coordinate 58,956,120 downwards.
AATATGGCTGATCTCCGTGCAATTATTATTCAAGGAATTAAAGAATCGGTCCCTAAAGGTCAGAATATCAATAAAGCCTTTAGTGAACAACAAAAGAAGGATGAGACTCCTACTGATTGGCTAGAGCGATTAAGAAGGAGTCTCCAGTTATATTCAGGAGTGGACCCTGCAACTCCTGTGGGTCAAGCATTATTAAAGACCCAGTTTGTGGCAAAATCTTGGATGGACATTAGAAAGAAATTAGAAAAGATGGAAGACTGGCAAGAGAGGGGATTAGATGAGCTGCTCCGAGAAGCTCAGAAGGTTTATGTAAGAAGGGAGGAAGAAGCACAAAAGAGACAAACAAGGATTTTGGTAGCAGCAGTGAGGGAAGGGCAAAAGGGAGCTTTTGCAGCCATGAGAAGCCAGGGGGGAGGTCCAAGAGATAGATCTAAAAGGACCCCTGTGCAACTATCTGAAAGAAAGACCGTGAAAGACACAAGGGATGTGGAATGTTTCTATTGTAAGAAGAGAGGACACATGAAGCGAGATTGTAGAAGGAGGATAGAGGATGAAAAGATGTTTAATGAGGATTAGCGGGGTCAGGGGCTCTATGTGCTGAGGACCCCAAAAGGAGCAGAGCCCTTGATAACTTTAAAAGTGGGTCCTCAGCAACAAGAAGTAGAGTTCCTAGTGGATTCTGGAGCTGAAAGATCAACGGTACAAACTTTACCTAGAGGATGTAAAATATCTCCCGAAAGAGTTAATGTGATAGGAGCAAAAGGTGAACCCTTCAAGGTTCCTGTCATACGAGATGTAATGATTGAATCAAAATGCAAATATGGGGTTGGATCATTTTTGTTAGTTCCCGAAGCAGAATATAATCTATTGGGGAGGGATATGATTGTGGAATTGGGAATTAACCTAGAAGTAAAAGATAAAGAAATAAAAATAAGACTGTGCCCCCTTACTGTGACCGATGAAGAAAAGATTAACCCCGAAGTCTGGTACACTCCAGAGACGGTGGGAAAATTAGATATTGAACCCTTCGAGGTTACTATTCGGAACCCTGAAGTACCTGTGAGAATAAAACAGTACCCATTGTCGCAAGAAGGGAAAAGGGGACTTAAATCTGAAATAGAGAGATTAATCAGTAAAGGATTACTAGAACCTTGTATGTCTCCCTTTAATACCCCAATTCTCCCTGTAAAGAAGCCTGATGGGAGTTACAGATTGGTCCATGACTTACGGGAAATAAATAAAAGAACAGTCACCAGATTTCCCGTGGTAGCAAACCCTCACACCCTGCTTAGTCAACTGAATCCTGAAAATCACTGGTACAGTGTAATAGACCTTAAGGATGCCTTTTGGGCCTGTCCTCTTAAGGAGGAATGCAGAGATTACTTCGCCTTTGAATGGGAAGACCCTGATACTTTTAGAAAACAACAATTACGCTGGACCGTATTGCCCCAAGGTTTTACTGAATCTCCCAATTTGTTTGGTCATGCCCTAGAGCAAATTTTAAGGAATTATGACTTGGGCAAAGGGGTAACCTTGGTACAATATGTAGATGACCTGTTGTTAGCTGGAAACGATGAGGAGATAGTCAGGAAGGAAAGCATTAAGTTACTAAACTTTCTTAGTCTACAGGGATTAAAAGTATCCAAGTCAAAACTGCAGTTTGTGGAAGAAGAGGTCAAGTACTTAGGGCATTGGCTTAGTAAGGGTAGCAAGAAACTAGACCCCGATCGAATAAATGGTATTTTATCCTTAAGAGCCCCCAAAAGCAAAAGACAAATCAGACAACTTCTGGGCCTGTTGGGCTATTGCAGGCAATGGATCGAAAATTTTAGTAAGAAGGTTAAATTTTTATACCAGAAATTAACCAAAGAAGGCCTCTTAAAATGGACTCAAGAGGATGAAGATAAGTTAGAGGCTCTTAAAACGGATTTGATAAATGCCCCAGTATTAAGTTTACCTGATGTAAAAAGACCTTTCTACTTGTTTGTCAGTACAGAAGAAGGAACTGCCTTTGGGGTGCTAACTCAGGAATGGGCGGGGAAAAAGAAACCAGTGGGATATATCTCCAAACTATTAGATCCTGTGAGCAGGGGATGGCCAACGTGTCTCCAAGCAGTAGTGGCGGTGGCTCTCTTAGTGGAAGAAGCTAACAAAGTTACCTTTGGAGGGGAATTAAAAGTATTATCCCCCCATAATATTCGAGGGGTACTGCAGCAGAAGGCGGACAAATGGATAATGGATGCTAGGCTTTTAAAATATGAAGGCATATTGATCTGTTCACCCAAACTAGAAATTGAAACAACTAGCCTTCAAAACCCTGCTCAATTCCTATATGGGGAACCCAGCGAAGAATTAAGCCACGACTGCCTCCGTAGTATAGAAGAGCAGACTAAAATCAGGCCTGACCTGGAAGAAGAAGAACTAGGGGAGGGAGAAAGACTGTTTGTGGATGGATCCTCTCGGGTAATGGAAGGAAAACGAAAATCAGGGTATGCAATAATTAATGGAAAAACCTTGGGGGTTCTGGAGTCAGGATCCTTAAGTCCCAGCTGGTCAGCCCAGGCTTGCGAGTTATATGCAGTCTTGCGAGCCCTTAAGTACCTGAAAGGAAAAATAGGGACAATATACACGGACTCGAAGTATGCCTTTGGAGTAATACATACGTTTGGAAAAATATGGGAAGAAAGGGGGCTTATAAACTCTCAAGGAAAGGGACTAATCCACGAATCTCTGATTATACAGACCCTCCAAGCCTTGAGGGGACCTGAGAAGATAGCTGTAGTACATGTGAAGGGTCATCAACGAGGATTAATATCCAAGATAAGGGGGAATAATTTAGCAGATGAAGAGGCAAAGCGGGCAGCTTTGTTGCCAGTTAAAGTTAGTAAACAGAGTGACCCCCACCCTAAGAACCAGCAGGAATTAAGGTTTACAGATCAGGAAAAAATAAAGTTGGCCCAAATGGGGATTAATGAGAAGGAAGGCAAATGGGAACTGCCTGATGGGGGGGAGGTGCTACCTAAGCTCCTGGCATGGAAGGTGATGAAGGGATTTCACCAAATGACTCATTGGGGAGTACAAGCTTTAGTGGATCAGTTTGCCACCAAATACATATGTATTGGAGTCTATAATATAGCTAAAAGAATCGTAGGTGACTGTTCAACATGTCAACGAGTAAATAAACAACAGATCCGTGAAAGAATTGCAGGGGGTCGAAAGATGGCCCAGAGACCCTTTGCAAAGATTCAAGTAGATTTCACAGAATTACCCAAAGTTGGTAGATATAAGTATTTGTTGGTAATAATTGATCACTTAACACACTACGTGGAGGCCTTCCCGACTGCTCGAGCCACAGCACACAATGTAGTAAAAATATTGTTAGAACATATTATCCCTCGGTACGGGAATGTAGAAGTAATAGACTCAGACAGAGGGCCACATTTTGTCTCGCGAGTAGTCAGAGAAGCGTTAGCACCAATGGGAACTAAATGGGAATACCACACTCCATGGCACCCTCAAAGCTCTGGAAGGGTTGAGAGAATGAATGGGGAAATAAAAAAACAATTAACCAAACTCATGCTAGAAACAAAAACATCTTGGGTTAAATGCCTACCATTAGCATTACTAAACATACGGACCCAACCTAGAACAGATATCGGAATCTCTCCTTTCGAAATGCTATATGGGATGCCCTATGACTTGGAATTCCCTATAGATCATCCTAGAATTGAAGACGGTTATTTACAGGAGTATATTGTACAATTAATGGGAAGGAGAGAAGAACTTAGGAAAAAGGGAATGGTGGTCCAAAGACCCCCTTTGGACATTTCAATACACTCCATAAAACCCGGAGACAAAGTACTTATAAAAATCTGGAAAGAATCATCCTTGACTCCTCGCTGGGAGGGTCCGTTTCTTGTTTTACTTACTACAGAGACTGCCGTCCGAACAGCTGAACGAGGATGGACCCACGCTAGCCGAGTGAAGGGACCCATCACAGACCCCTCTTGGAAGGTGACAAGTCAACCTGGCGATTTAAAAATCACCCTGAGAAAAGGACACGAATGAACCAGAACGTAACTGCTGTATGGGTAAACAATATAAGTGAGGCCGTGAGTCGGTCTGGACTACACATGCACTGATGATATAGTTATTACTTGTGTGAACCCTGACTGTAACTGTTACCCTTTTGTATGCTATGCTTGCAAAGTGTGTCGGGAACAGTGGTGGACCCATTGCCATAAGGGGGAGCCCCTGAGAGAGGTGTATAGAGAGTGCTGGGAAAAGGAGAGGAATTTAACTGAATTGGCCTTACAAGTAAAAGTCTCAACAGGACAACTAAAAGAGTGGTCCAGAGAGTGGTGGGAAATCTTTAGCTTAGGTATAAATCCCGAAAAATATTGTTACTATCCCAATGAACCCATTCCTTATATAGTTGAAATTACTCAAGTGTGTTGCCGTGAAGCCTTAAAGGGAATACGTGCGACTCACGAGGAGTTAAAAAAAAAAAAAAAAAAAAAAAAAAAAAAAAAAAAAAAAATCGGTACAAGAACCCCTGAAGAATACCCCTGCTGCCGAGAAGATGGCACACCCCGTTGCTCGAAGCAACCAAGTAGACGGGCGAGGCAGAGGAGTAAAAAGGTGGGGAAGAGAAACCGAGAGCCCAAAGAATGTGATGGTACAAGAGCATTGGATGAATTGCCTCGAAGTTAGCCCAGACTCTCAGGCTAAAAGCTTAACATCCCCTGGTGATTACAGCCGTTATTCCGACCCAAATGGCAACAACACGGCATACACTTCACCACAGATATCAAATCCATTGAATACAATTGGCCAAAAGCATACTCCACAATCCCGACGCGTTTTGGTATTTTTATTGCTGCTATTGTATCTGGGAAATTCTCAAGGGGAACACAAATACGCACATCAACCCTATAAACGGACTCTAAGCAGGTGGGAGGACCAACAAAATATCCAAATCATAACTACGCCAGGAGCCCCAAGTTTTACTCCCACTCTCTGTCAATTAGTCCCCAGAAAACCATGCCACCCCAGCCTGGGATTTTATTTTTGTCCCAATTCAAACCCTGGGAAAGGATACTGTAACTATCCGAATGAATATTACTGTGCTTATTGGGGATGTGAAACTGTCGCCTCAGATTGGCAACCAGGGGGAGGCAAGGATCCTCATATAACAGTAGGTTGGGGGCCCCCTGGATGCACGCCACCTCAACGCGACTCTGCTGGTGCGACAATCGGCTATTGGCTTGGGAGTTGTGAATACATATATATAAATGTATCCAACCCTTCAGATCCTGGGTGGATAGTAGGTAGAACCTGGGGAATGCGATATTGGGAACCAGGAACTGATAAAGGGGGTCTGATCTTGATCAGGAAAGAAGTTTTACCAAATGATCCCATAGGAGTCGGCCCCAACTCAGTACTTGCAGGAGAAAAGGAGACAAAAGAATTAAAGGAATTAAAGGATAATGCTGCCACAGGGGTAATTAATGTCGCCTCTATTCCGGAGACTGAGCCGCAAGAGAAAATTGAAGATAATTCACTGTGGAAGCTTGTTCAAGCAAGCTACCAAGTGCTCAATGCCACTAGTCCAAACCTAACTGAACATTGCTGGCTCTGCTATGGCATCAAACCCCCGTTTTATGAATCCATGGGAGTGACCTTTAAATTTAAAAGAATCAATGGTTCAAACCCTGCCCAATGCCTATGGGGAAAAGAAATGGGACAAAAGCAGGGAATAACTTTATCCCAAGTCTCCGGAAAGGGTAGATGCCTGGGAAAAATCCCATTAGAAAAAGATCACTTATGTGGAGTCAAAACCTCACTAAAAGGGAAACCTCCAGCAGACTGGCTGATACCCGCAAGAAATACTAAATGGATTTGTTCTAAAACTGGAATTACCCCTTGTTTATCTCTAAAGGTGTTTAATGAAAGAGATGAGTACTGCATACAAGTGATAATCGTCCCCAAGATAATTTACCATCCAGAGAGCTTTGTATACGATTACCACACTGTACGGGAACATCACTTACAAAAAAGAGAGCCTTTTACGGCGTTAACTATAGGCCTGTTAATGGCTGCAGGGGCAGCTGGAACAGGAACTGGTATTGCCTCACTGATCCAACAAGATCAGAAATTCCGAGCCTTGAGGGTAGCTGTAGACAAAGACTTAGTAAAGATTGAAAAATCTATTAGTGCTCTAGAGTCCTCATTAAGGTCATTATCTGAAGTGGTCCTACAAAATAGACGAGGACTAGACCTAATGTTTTTACAACAAGGGGGGTTGTGTGCTGCTCTTCGAGAAGAATGTTGTGTGTATGCAGATCACACAGGGGTGGTTCGCGACACCATGACTAAACTCCGGGAGGGATTAGAAAAAAGGAAAAAAGAAAGAGAAATGCAGCAAAGTTGGTATGAATCGTGGTTTAATCACTCCCCTTGGCTCACCACCTTGTTATCAACGATAGCCGGGCCGCTCATTTTGTTAGTTTTAGGACTTACTTTTGGACCATGCATTTTTAATAGATTAATCACCATAGTTAAGGGGAGGTTGGAAGCAGCACAGTTGATGCTAATTAGAAGTCAATATGAACAACTTAGAGAGGGCGAATTGCAAATCGAAGAAGCCCCTATCTTAGAAAGAGCAAAAGAAGCAGTGAGACGATTTGATGAACAAAATGGGAAAAAGAAAAAGGGGGGATTGTGATAATAGATAAGCGTTTGTTAATCAAATCTTGCTCATGTTAGTAAAAAAAAAAAAAAAACAACCAGATGTCGGCCTTAAAACAGGAAGGAGGGGGTCTTGCATTAACTACAGATAACTGGTAATGTAAACAATGTTTGTGCAAGCCTTGTGTTTATACAAAAGGTAATAAAACATGTATGTGTCAAGTGAGGGGCCCAGGGTGGTCACAGGAGGAAGACTTGGGGCCTATAAAAGGTAATAAAACACGCATGTGTCAAGTGAGGGGCACAGGGCAGTCACAGGAGGAAGACTTGGGGGCCTTCATCACAGCAATCACCAGAAGGCAGAAAAAGACCCCCCTAGCAACAGATCGGCGCAGACGCGGAGTACACTAAGGAAGATACGTATACCGAAAATGACACAGATACCGGAAATAGAGGACTATAAGAACTGTGGCTACGGGAAGGGGGGTTGCGAGCCGTAGGTAGAGCAGTGGCTCCCCGGCCACCCAGCGCTGTTTTGCCTATTTACCGCTTGCTTAATAAATTACTTCTAATTATTCACCACAGTCGGCTCCTGGACCTTTGTCCAAACTTATGACAAGAGGTGCTGAACGCGAACTGTAAAGCACATTGCTCCGGAAAATCAGACGGAAAGGTACATAAATTCAAAGTCTCGGTAAACGGCAAAGCACTGCTCTATTTCACCTCCAATTTGATAGGAAGCAAAGTGTTTATAGATGCGTCGTCTTTCATTCACTCCCAAGTCCAGTTTTAAAGTTGCTAAATGTTTGGATAATGCAAAGCATGCTTCATATGAAATGGATATAAGTAAATGAAGTTTTACCTGTAAGCCAAGCCTGCGGGCAACTGGGTCACTTTTAACATTGCTTAACGTCACTGTAGTAATTTCAAGCAGGTAGAGAGTAAAAGAAGTGCCAAGTACTACTGTGATGAGCTGGAATTAAAGGGTTTCTAATTTCTCATTCAACATTGCTAGCATCACAAAGCAAAACAGCTTCTAGTTTTATACTGATGCTGACTTTTAATGACATGTCAAATGCAGGCACATAGTTTCATGCAAAGAACAATAAAAAGACTATTTGTATCGGAACACCAGTCTAGGACAGCCATCTGGATCAGCAAATTTAGTCTTTTATATTTATAGTCAACTAAGCAATAGCCACATAATCAAAAATGATGCACAGAACATCTGCTCTCTCACCAACAGATAAAGAAATACCCCTTCAGCATATAAACAAATGAAATGCGAAAAAGCACCTTTTCTGTGAATTTCCTCTTCTGTAAGCCACATCTGATTATCGACTGAATAATGCTATCTGACAGAATATAATACCATCTATATCAGATTATGACATTAAGGTGAATATTTATACTATATGGAAACACATGTGTGCAGAACAAGAATTGGACCACAGAGGTGCTGCCACGGCACGGATCGTATTTGGCATCCGAGGAATACAAAGAACAGGAGGCTTTTTTGGTTCAGTGAACAAACTGGAAATACAGGAAAGAAATGAAAATCACTTCAGGCCAATCTGAAAATGTCCTTGTTTTTTGGACCAAAAACTGCCCCCAAAAAAACAACCCAGAAACAATTCTGCATGGAGTTTTTGAAATTCAAAGCTGAGAAGGGCTGAACTACTCAGTCAAATCCTTCTTTGTTGTGGCATTCAATGGCAAGGTTTGCCCTCAGGACTCCAAAGTTTCTGACATATATAAATTCATGGGACCAGAAAGGCTGCATCCAAATGTACTGGGGGAGCCAGCCACTGTCAATGCAGGAACACCTTCAATCACCATTTAAGGCTGCAGTCATAGAAGGAGGTCCGAAGTGACAAAAAAAATGAAAAGAAAAATTCTTAAAAGCTGGCCCTGTTTTGAACAATGAGTTGGACTGCAGACCTCCAGAGAGCCCTTTCCAACCTAAATTGTTCTACGAAAACATTTTGTTTCACTGGTAGCCAGAAGTTTGTATTTTCACTGACTGGGAAAGGAGATAATTTTAGAATAAATTAAATGTTGAGACATTGTTAAAAATGAAAAGTCAAAATATTTTTATATTAAATACCATAACATTGTTATGTTTGCCATTTCCTTTCTCATAAACACTTGCCAAGTTCAAACTAAATTCACAAATAGATGTAGTCAACATAAATCTGCACTTTTCAGCTAATAAACTGTTAAAATGAAAACACTTCATCTAGTTCTACTTGGCAGCTGCTTTCAGCAATACTACTACTGAAAAAATACAAAATATTTGTGAGAAAAACCTCTATTCAGAGAAACTGCATATAAAATTAACTACTTCGGGCAAAGCTTATGGACTAATGTCCCTATTTACCAATATTTATTTAGCTAATCTACCTACCAACATACATAAAAATATTCTGAGCATCAGACATCAAAACCATCAACGACAAGTCTGTATCGTCACCTGGGAACACTGGTCCTGATCAACTTCAGGTCTATGAGCTTCAGCTGACCAGCAGCTCTGCTGTACAATGAGCAGTAATGTTCTGCAACACACGAGAGACAGATGCCTTTTCCATTCAAGTTATTCTTTTGGAATGTATTCTTAAAATGGTATGGATGTTTACAGTATGATCTCTTACAGAACGATCCCTGAAGAAACAGGTAGATTTTACGTATAAACATCAGTAGAAAAAGAGAGCTTGCCCTTACGAAACTAACCTTCATTCTTTTGGTCTTCATACTGAAAGATTTGTCAAAAATGCTTCCTACGCACCTCACCCATGTTCATTGCAGAGATGGCTGCTACAGCCCCATCGCTGGCACCATACCGCAGAGTAACATGGAGGAAATCAAGTCTCCCCTGAACAGGTAATCATACTAAGTCACCCACATTCTCTGCAGGTGCCTCTCACCACAGCAGTCATTCAGCTCAAGCCCTCCCCAGTCACAGTTATTAAACATGAACACTGCAACCCCCAGGGCCTCTCAGCAGGAGGAAGCCTGGACACCTCCATTTCTCCATAAGCCCCTATACAGAGAGAAACAGGCTGTATCTCCTATCTCCACTGCACCTGACCTGACAGATTTCCTCTGAAAAAGAAAGCATGAAGACACATTCCTCCTGCAGTCCTCTCACCCTGAGCAAATACTGGGAACTACTTATAAAGTCAAATTGCAAGACTGTGCAGGGAAATGCCTAAACCTCCTTACCAAGGCTTGTTTGCGCCACTTTTCAATTTCCTTCCTGACAGTGTCAACCCCCTTATTAACATAACATGATTTGTGCATGTGACCACAGCTAGTATAGAAGGCATTTATTTTGCTATAACCAGAATTTACATGCACTCAAGGAAAGATGATTTTTTCTGGCTGCAAGATTGACACTAATGCTACACAATCACTTCTCTGGCTTTAGGCCAGACCCCTGCTACGCCTGTACCTTTTACATTCAGTTAACATACAGTTTCATGAGGACAAGAACTACAGCTCAAACTAACTATCTGAACAGGTCTATCATACCTTTTGTCATTGGTATTTGAGGTGACATTGTAGCATAAGGCTGGGTTCAGTCTGGCTTTCATTAATGAAAGGAAGGTTTCTGCTAGCCACCACTCTGAAGCAAAGGAAGTATCTGCATGTGCGTGGGAAAGCACAATGGGGAGATGCAAAGCAAAAAGAAAGTTAATTTTCCTGGTGGGCTGATCCTGAAGTTTCTCTACCACCCGCTCCTTCTGCTCCTTCTCTATTTGCAGTATACCTTATGTCCTTATAGGCAACACACTGGATGTGCAACAGAACCACAACTGGTCAGAATACAGTGAACAGTCCCACCATGCAGTCTCTCTCGTTCATAAATGACAGAGACCCAAGTGGCAAAGCATCTCAGCAAACGACTACAGATTGGCAAGGCTCGGAGAGGTTTTAATTCCATTAGAAACCTTTTAAAAAAATTAAAATATTTGGGAGCAATATATGTATTTATAACAATTTAGATACCTGTGAATCTTAATCACAGGGAGTCTTAAGATGCAAAAACAGTTCAAGAATTTCTTGGAAAGAAATGCAGACAATAACCAGGACAAAGGAATACCCTGGAAATATTATAGGGATAAGAATCTTTCTTTTCACCGATTCTTTCATGTCCGATGACACTGAGCCAATCCTACACAAAATATGAATTGGCTGGACATTAGCCCCTTGAACAGCTTAAATAGCATCCTAGCTATGATTTAGGTATACCAATGGAAGGACATCATGATCAATTATATTCCAATTTAACAATCATCAGAAACTGTCAATTACCTTGTCGTTTCAAATTCTTTCAGAATTTTCTCTCCACTTTCTCCACTCATCTATACCCTCAAAAGAATTCAGTGCATCAAATAATAAGACAGGGGCCGAGAGGGGGAACCATATTTCTAAAGGCTCAGAGGGAAAAACCTCAACATTACAGATAGGCTGCAGGAGCCCTTGGGAACATTCAAAATGGATTCAAACTTGCAAAACTCAACAAACACAGAGTTAGTTCCAGCTGATGCCTTACACTATCCTGTCACTACAGATATATAAAAGACACAAGGAGAAGTGACCTCAAAGAACTTTATACTTAAATAGCCATAGACTAAATCGGAGGCATTTCTCTTTTTCTTACAGAGGCATTACAGAACAGACAGAGAGAGAAGTCTGAAGTCCTCACACTCATATTTCTCTGGATGTAACAGGTTAATAGTTTTTTCCTACATTACAGCAATATTTAGAGACTTCTTGCAAAATATTATGCCTCTCTGTAATGGGTGTTTAGCAAAAGTAAATGGCTGTTTATGACTCTCAGCATGAGTGGTTTATTTCTCTAGTGCCATCAGTGTTACTTTTCCCCACAGATGATGACTGGCAATGTCAAGGTATGGTTAGGAGACATTAAAGCTATCATGGCAAAGAATTAAATACGTTGGGAGGTTCTGGTACATTCTTCAGAGTTGTTTGACCTGAATTAGTTCTTTCTCAGCTTCTCCTCCAATCCCTGACAGTCACTGGGTAAAACCAGCAGTAATCTGTGGTTCCAAACCGGTTTCTCACATTGCCTCTGTGTCACTTTCATTTCTATGAGTTATACCTCTGACTCTTTCCCTGCAAGATTCAGGGGGAATCACAAGTTTTACCATGCCATAGTATCTTTGTGATCCATGAGTGCCAATCTTGTCAGGAAGAAGTAAATTAGCGAGGGACCCTAGCAACACAGGGGAAAAAGTTTATATGAAAGTAATCACAAGAACAGTGTACTGTAAAAGCAACACAGGTGAGCTGGTGGCAAATATGACTCAACATACCTGATGTTGCCCAGTTTCCAGTTCTTCTCATTAAGCCTTCTTCACACATTAACTAGAGCTCTGGTCAGACAGCCAGGCTTGCATCAGCCTCTGTAGACAATGGAAGCTCTTCCTGACAAAATTTACAAGTAGTGGCTCAGCAGTAAACACAGCCCCAACATCTTGTACACATGAAACAAAGCATGCCTATGCTATGTTTAATTCCAACAAACAGGAGAGCAGCAACCCGTGCTATTACCATGGATCTCCTCATGGAACAACCAGAGCACACAGCTTCCGAAAGGCTTGATTCTAGTACTGTCTATGACTACCAATCCCATTTCAAGATACTCTCCTTGACATCTCCCAGCATCTTTCCATCATTTTTACATGATGTTTGCATCCAGTTCTGTTAATCTTTCAATTTGCTCTTATGTTCTACTTTGATTAGATTCTTTTTTTTTTTTAATAGTAATAGCAAGGTACTTACATAAGTTGTATAAGTGTGATGAGTTCTTCATAAGAAAGCAAAATTGCATTAATGTTACTGGAGCTGCAAGGAATGTTCTCTCAGCTGCTTATCCCCAGTGCCACAGGTATCATCTGAATGCTGTGGAGGATTCTGCTTGCAAGGCTCTGCCACTTCTTGCAAAGCTCCCTGCTTGTAGCGCTTGATCTCTAACACCATAGCGTCCAACAGTAAGGTTGTCAAGAACTTTTGTGTATGTCTTTAAGGTGTCAGATAGGCTTATGATGACATAAGGGTGGAAATCTCAAGTCAGTGAGATTTTTAGTAATATTCAAAACTTCACTGGACAAGGTCCTGCAAATTGACCTAGTCAAACCTACTTTGCATAACATCCCAGACTGAATGGCTCAGGATATCCCTTCCAAGCTAAATTATTCACAATTCCCTTATCTTGTCTCTTGGAAGAACTAGCACTACTAGTTCTGCCTATGCTGCATGGTCTGGTTAACACACCTCCCAGTACCAGACTCATATGCTGAAATAATAATTAAAAAAAGTACAGATAATCTGGAAGACAGGTGAGAAGCTGGAAACCAAGACAGGCACAAGAAGCTAGCAGACGGGCAGGTAAAGATGAGAAGATATACTGAAAAAGAAAGCGGTGTAGAACGACATATTAAAGTAGAACAGAGGAGAGCATGCCCACAGCAAGAACAATCACTGTAGGAAACAACAAGGATAGGCTTTGAAGTAGAAAGACAGAGATACAAAATAGGTGACAGGAAAGACAGACTACATTATTTGAAAAGACCTTTGGGAATAAAGAAGCCTAAGGAATAACTAAAAATAAATGCTTTGCTAGATACATAGTCCAAACATGATATTTGAAGAGGAAAAACCACAGAGGTAGGAAATTGCTTTTTTAAAAGCTGAAGAAGAACAACAAGCTGCAGGCCTTCACGCTGAAAATAGCATTTGCAAGCAACCTCCTGCTTTTCTTCAGAAGAAACTGGAAATAATGTTTCAGAGTGCAGAACAACAAAGAAAGGGATGGCAAGCAGCGTCCTGGGCATTTCTAGGCAGCTCCACAAAGCACAGCTGAATGTTCAGTCAGCTCTCAGATTCAAATACTAGCCTCCTGTTCCCATAACATGCACAAGCATAGCCAAGTCTCTGTAACCTTGTCACATGTATGAAAGCGGCTAAAGAACAACCAAATAATCAGAAATGTGCACTACCTTGAACGTCTGTATATTTTTATTGGAGTGAGGAATGAAAGAGAGGGGTGTACTGAGAAGACTAACTTGCAGTTATGATCCTGTATTAACCGCTGAATTTAACACCTCATGCAGGGATTTACATACTTGGATATTTATGTGCAAATTGTACATGGGCTTACTTGTATTCCTAGCACACACTTGAAAATCAACAAAAGTAAAGCAACTGCAGTTTTTGCTGGGAAGGCAACTTCTTTTTACCCTTCTCTTTCAGTCACAAAAGTGCCAGGCTAAAAAGACCCTAAAATGACCAAGAACTCAGTTTGTTACACTGCAGAACCACACTACTAAAAATAGAATCTAGTAAAATTCTGTAATAGTTTCCAAAAAATATAGGAACTACTAGGGTGTCCTGGTTTTTCTAAAGCAGATAAGCATGCACAACTTTTTCTGCAAACTAGCCAGTCATGAATCTATCTTCCGCACTCCACGTGCAGAACGCAAGTCATTTTACTGAACCCTCCTGAAATGCAGTATGCCTCTTCACAGCAGACCAAGTGGAAATACCACATTGGAGTTGGAATCAAGCTCCGAGTAATTTCATTAGAGTTGCATCCAGGATTAATTTGGCTCATTAACTCTCTTGTAAAGATGTTGAACTGACACAGCAACTCGTGTCACTATAGTGCAATGCCCCAGAGAAGCAAGCAGGAAATATCTTGCCCAGAAGTCCTCATCTGACCTGTTACTGATGTCCATTGCAGATTCTACTGTTTTCTCTAACAGAAAGGTAGATGTGTTGATTTCTTGGGCCACAAAGATCTATGCAATAAAAATGATCTGAAAAAATAGCAATGAATTTGTCATAACCCACCTTTTTTTTTTGGCATGTGGAAACCATATTGAATGACACTTCAGAAAGAGTAGACCTACCACAACACAGATTAAATAAATTACAAAGAACAAACAGCATACTTGCTTGCTTAATTTACTTCACTGGTAAATACTGCATTAAGAAAAGCATTCAGAAGCTTCCTTTAGAGTATTGAGTTATTATACATAGTGCTAAAATAATAACAATGCAAATTGGATTGCACTTTAGGAGACAGAAATAAATAATAAGTCATGCTGTGGGACCACTACGAAATTAACATAAAACCAATAATCACACTGAAATTAAATGAACTGCTACCACATTGTTGAAGAGGAGTTAAAATACCATGGTGTTTGAAACTTAACGAATAAGCTGATTTTAATTCAGAAGACTGTTCAGCATTCAAAGCTAAGTCAGGTAAACACCTCGGGAGTGCCAGGAAGCTGACTGACAGTGACTATTCCCCTTGTACAACTTCGCACTACTTAGCTTCTCTAAAAGAAGACAAAGAAAAATCTAGCATCAAAACAGCGTTAGCATTTAAGGTGGAATGAGCCTCCACCCTTTCTTCTGGTTTGTCAGGTATTAAACCAGTGCTGTCACCTGGCCCTGCTGAGCACTGCTCTGGTTGGGACAATGTACTTCCAATCACTCTGCACTAAAGTTGATTCTCTCATAAAGGAATTCTTTACATCTTATAAAAGCAATAGCCAAATGCCAACACGCCTGGTTTATTGTGGGGTAAACTAATGCTCAACTATAGCAAGTGATAGAGTCTTCCTTAAAGTCTCAAAATGACAAAACTGAAGGTAGAACTACTTTCAAATTAATTGAAATGTGATGCTGGTGCTCCCTTGAAACAGAATAGATATTGGAAAAGTGCTCTTTACTTCCTGAAAAATCAGGCCATTTTAAGTCATCACATCAGCTAAGATCTTGCATTTTGAGATGCAAAGTAGCCTTTCTTTTAGCAGCCTGTCATCTTCACCTGCGTACACTCTCATCCAACCAAGTGGGCTTGAAGCAAAATTTGATTGCAATAAAAATGTTCCTGCAGAAGTTAGGGTTTTAACCTTGGCATTCTGACCATAACCTTGATTTGACAGTTGCAGTTGAAAGATTTAAATGTCTGCTTCCAGTCCTTTTTTTTTTTTTTTAACAGTTGTCTTTTGTTTCTGCTGACATGAGTGACTGAATTGAGGATCACAAAGATAATTGCAAGTGAATTCTACTCTACATGTGACTGCACAATAGTGAAATACATACCTGTATAGTTTGTAATTCTGGAAGTAATTTCAAAATAGGACTAGTGTAATTTACAAGGCTGACTTAGGAAAAAAAAATTGGTCCTGATCCAAAAGTAATGGGTTTTTGGAAGAAAAGGGAAGAGATGGGGAGAAAATATGAGAAGAAATCCTGAAGTCCACAGGCACTATAGTAACTTCATTTGGTCTACAAGTTTTACCATTAACTTTTGGTGAAAAGTTTTCTCCAAAGTAACTTCATTAGAAACCCGGAGAATGTTTTAAAATGGCAAACAAAGACGACTACATCAAAACCCACCAATCAATGACACTGAGATGCACAAATCTCTACAACTATCAACGTCTGCTTCACAGCCTTATCAGCAACTTTCTCACTCTGCATATAGAGTTTAGGAATAGATGGAACAGTATCATATCTCTGTAAAACTTTCTTCAAAAACACTTGATTTGGCCAGCTGAAGGAAGGATTTTACAAGATCATTTTTCTTTCCACCAAACCAGTGCTTTTGGCATCAAGACTGATATTTAAGTACTTCCTGCTTTTGAAAATTATATTGGAAATAATCTGTGGCAGTTATCTCTTTATTCCCACAGATGCTGAAAATACATCTGTTCTCTCCTTTACTATTCTACCCAGTCTATGTCAGAAAGCAGGGGAGGGAAGATGACTGTAGCAGGCAGAGTATTACCTGAAAGACAAGGTAATGGTATCCTATAAGGTAACACAAATCTAATACAGTAAAAGCTGTTTGCAAGCTCCCCGGGTAGATAGGAAAATACTGGGTTAAATTTACAGGCAGAAATAATCTGTCAATATCAATCTTTTACCCGACTTCAACTTCAGCTAAATTTGGTAAGCAGATAATTTCCCAGTCCCTCTGACCACCCTTTGGCAAGATTAGAGAACAAAACGTTCTCTCTTGGTTCTGCCAAATCTAACTCAAGAAGAGATAAAACAGTGCGATTCCATCACTTGCAGGAAAGAAAAGGAAAAAAAAAAAGCTGCCTGATGCTCGGTCTAATCTCTCTTATCATACACCGTCATCCCCTTACCACCATTTACACCACTAGGTTCTCCACGCTCTCCTCTCAGTGTTGAGGACATCTGTTGTGGCACTCTTCTCTGCCACACTTGGGGCAGCAATTATGCGACAGATTTCACTCCAAGGAACACTAGACCAGAAGGCAATGCACAGGTAATTGAGTCCAGTCAAACAATTGCAAACATCCATGCAACTGCTACCTAGTTAAGTAGTCCAAAGTACATGCTTCACTAATACCTAAATACCCCTGTCTTTTAAACCTTTCCCTATAGCCTCTAATAAATTAAGACTTCCAGTAAAGCTCTTCTGATCTTCTCTTTTATATCAATCTTTCCAGACACTGTTCAACATTGGCTCTTCTAGATCTTGCAGTTTATCACCTACCCGGTATAGAACTGCATCCAGAACAGACTACAATATTGTACTGCAGATGCTAAAATGCTCAAGAAAACTATGAAGAGGAACTATCACTTTTCCACACTGCAACAGAACATTCTTAATGTTGAGCTCCAAATCCAGAAGGACAACTACACTATAATGGAAACTCAGACTTAATGCTTTTGACGCTCACATGATGGCACTCCTTTCAGGACTCAAAGGCAACTGTCTCACCAAAGAAAATTACTAGCAGAAAGGGACATCTCTGAAAGAGAGGCACTAATGATGAAAAAATAAAAAACAAAAAAAACCCCAACAAAACAAAAAAACATTTAAGCAAAGGGAGTTGCTTCATACTTACACATTTGGGTACAAGAGTTCTTCACAGCAGGTGCTTCATTACATGCACTGCCTCACAAGTCAATAGAGTTGAAGAGCCTGAGCAATACAAATCTCTGGGCTTTACACAACTCTCCATACGACTCCCACATTTGCTCTTTGAGAGCTCTTCAGCACTTCATTCTGCAAAGCTCGTTTACCTGTCAGCCTCCCCATCCTTAGAATTCTCATGAGACTTCTCTGATAAAAAGCAACACATTCAACTGCACACTGAGCAAGTATCCAGTCCTAAAGGACACCGAATACATTCCAAGCCTCATAATCAGATATATATTCCTCTCTCCACGATGTCTAGTAACACTACACCTTTGGTACCGATTGCATCTTTTTTGGGGGAAAAAGAAGGCTGGTTTGAGCTAAACCAGTGGTACAATAACCTAAAAAAAAAAAAAAAAAACCAAACAACAACCCACCAACCACCACACACACAAAAAAAAACCCAGAGAAACCCAAAACAAAAACCACACAAAACCAAAACAAGGACCACAAACACAAAAACACAACACACAAAAAACTGTACTGGTAGGAAATGAAGGTTCCAAGTTTTGACAGGTTAGTCTTTGTTTCCATAAGACTTATTCCACACAATGGATGGGAACTACTTCTGGACCTTCTGACTACTCTTGGAGGAAATGGAGGGGTTCTGGAAAACCACCGTGCCCTTAGAAATGGAGAAACAAGCAAAGAAACCTGAATTAATAACAGTACTCAACTGTCAGAAGGAGACAGGGTACAAGGTATAGTTAGTATCATAACTGCTACTTTGGAGCTGTAGCTGCCCACCTTGATCAGTTCAAAGGATTGTCCACAAGGTAAAAAAAACAATGATGAAAAGATAATAAAGTGAAGCATTTATGGTGGTACTGGAAAAGAGCTATTTCTAGATGCCTTTGAAGCCCATTCAGTGAATGCTATGCAACTATTACCCTTAAATGTAAGAAATTTAATAGCCTCAAGTCACAACTGTAAGTAACAACAGTTTTGAGAAAACAAGCACAACAAAAATGTATCTCTCAAATTCAAGAGAAATAGAGAACGAATGCAAGAATCCCAAAGCAACTACAAACAAAAGCAAACCCTGATAAAGTACCATCCCTTTCCTACAGGTGAAGAAATGAGAGTCCCAGGAGAAAAGCCCCTGGGGAAGGGGAGAGGAGGATAACCAAGGCCACTCAGCAGGTTAGGTGCTCAGCTGGAAAGGGAATGCAGTTCTACAAGCTCCCAGTTTCCGTTTTTAAACAGAAGTAGTTATTACCTAAATAACTATAACATATAACCTATAACATATAATAAAGGTGGGGGAAGGAAGTTTAATAATCCTATACTTGCTCTGTGCATGTGGGTTTGGGGGGGGGGGGGGGGGGGTGTTTGTTTGTTTGAAATTTCTTACAGCAGGAAAACCAGAAATGTCTTATGCAGGTTAAAGCATAAGCAGCCTTTACATGAGTATCAATACATATTCTTAGTGTGCCATGTTACAGAAGTTACTACAAATAAGTTTCAAAACCGTTATCAAACTTTTTTCATTATACTCTTTTAACTGTAAAACCAAGTGTCTTAGTTACACAATGCCATTTGTGCAAAGCTTAGAGAGACTATCACCAGCACCAAAACTGAGCTAAGAAATGTCAGATCTTTGAAGGTTAAAAGCCCAAGCTCTTTGGGGGTAAAATGTAAGGAAAGGGAAGCCCTTTAAGTATTAGGTACTTCCTTCCCAAAAGGGTAAAGTCTTGATTCCTTACAATTTTAATGTTTGCTTGGTCATAACAGATTGTCCATTTAATCGGTGGAGATAGACCTCTGGAATTTACGTGTGTCTTTATACACAATCCCACCAATCCTTGGATGGTCATCCTTTGAAAAGTCTATTCCAACACCCATTCAGTGTATATAAACTCTTCAGGGAGACAGAAGACAGCAGGGAGATGTCAAGACTGTTTTAGTTTGGGAAAGGGAGAATGGTGGAATAGAGATAAATCCTTGAAGAAACATGGACTAATTTTACATGGCGCTTCCCTGCGTGAATAACCAATAAAATCTCCTTTGCTTGCCCATAAATTAGCTTAGTTCTAGGAGACCAGGCAAAAAGCTGCCCACATTATATTACAAGGACCACATTAATGGAGCAGAGCATGTAAACGGCTACGTTAACTCCCCAATCCAGAACAATGAAGAGGGCATTAAAATAAGCCGCTTGCTGGTACACTGATCTCAGTACTGCCCCCATTAAAGCCACATCAGTGAATCCTCTCAGCTGCATTATTGGATTGATTTTTAGCACCTCATAATGGAATCTGCTGGGCATAGCTGGGAAATGAGAGGTGGGCAGTGACACTGAAGGGAAAAAAGTCCTCTGGCCCCGTGTGATCTGATTTGTCTCTAATTACAGCCTTTTACTGCTTTACCTGCAAAGCTCCTGCAAGAAGCACTATCCAGTTATCTTCACTCCACTTCCTAGATATGTGGAAACGGTGAGTTTGTGACAAGAACCTACTAAGCAGCTTCCCAACCCTATCTGGCCTCTTAGCTAGCTTTGAAGGAGAGCCACAAATTCCAGCTCACACAAAGACTTCCACAGCAATGAAAAGAAGCAAATTTCACACAGATCTCCCTTAACAGCATTGCTTTTTCCCTTTGCTTTACTATACTGTGCAAGAAGGTCCATGCAGACTTACAGTTTAAATAGATTTTTTCATATCAAACCCACTGTGGTAGTATTAGAGCTAAGAATTTCGATAATAACTGCAGTGAACAATAACTACAGCAAAGATCCTCTCAAAGGTTTACCCAAAATTATTGTGCTTTTGACTGCTAGCACTGCCAAAGTCTAAGAGCTGTAAACTCTTTGGAGTGGCTGGAAAAACAAAACTGTAATAGCAATCAGTAGCAATTAGCAAGTATATTGCCTTAATTGTTCTAGAGTTAAAAGAGTATCACACAGGAGGTTTAGAACCCTACTGAAAAAATCAAATAAGAGGCAGGGAGTGGATGAGAGTTTGTCCAACCTAAAAGACAACTACCCTTTGCATACTAAGCCACACTTCCCTTCAAATCAAGTCAAGCAGAATGCAGAATACATAGCGGACTACACAACTCTGCAAAGCATTTCCCAACTGCATGTCAACATTTCATCTAAACAGACAAGCAAAAACTAAACAAGTCTTTAAACTGTTGGAGTTCCTAGAGGTAGAAAAATTCCAATTCTACATCTGCTCTAATTTAGAGAAAGTACAATTTCATTAGAGATTTCTACAGCCTCTAAGAACCAAAAAACCCCTTCTTTTAGAGGAACAACAGGAAGAATACCAATGAGATTAGCCAGTCCTGCACCACGGATAGGATACTAATTTTCTTTCAGTCACTCCTCAGCTTACTTGCAAGTGTCTCAGATACCAGAGCAACTCAGTTCACCACTGAGGCTGAGATACTGGAGAGACTATTCACAAATAGTCTAACAGTCTTTAATATTGGAATAGACCAAGTTAATCAGCATTATTGCCTCTTTGATTAACTTCCTCCTGCTCATGAAATTGTAATAATAATAATAATAATAATGATAGAATGTAGCAGCATCAAAATTACTATAGTGCTACTTAGGGACCCCAAAGACGTTAACCTCTACATGTGTACCACAACAGAAATAAGATAAGATTATTAACTGATTTTATTTAAATTGCAAAATATAAGCAGCTGCAAAATTTTAAAAACATTACACATTGGCTTCATGTTTAACAGTTATTGTCTCTTGGCTCTTCTGTGAATAATGATTTATACTCACAAATTTCAGGTACTTGCAATGTGATTTGAACAAAACACGAGAACTTAATATATTATGCAAATAAAAAGTATTTTTGAAGTTTGAGTATGGTTATAATAATTATCGCTAATAATTCTAGACTTGCTTCGGTAATACTATGAAATAATTAAAAAAAAAAGTATTGGCAGTAAGTTTCCCATCAGTAGTATACCAACAGCAAGTTATCCTTCAGAACATTCTCAACAGATACAAGATGACCAACAGTTAAAGCCAAAATCACAAGAACCCTGGGATCAACTCCTATTCTCTTTTAAGGCTGTTTACACAGTTCTACTTCTTACATACAAAACTTTCTTTCCATGGTCGTAAAACCAGGGGAAAAAAAAGGTGTCCTGGATTAAGGAATTCACAAATGAGTTCAGAAGGATATAACATTCTGTTAAATAAGAGATAAGGTAGACATATTCTGGTAAGCAGCAGTTTGCATAGGTGGTAAAGTTCTGCTCTTCCTTACTATCCAGCTGTCAGCATCTTCAAAGGCTGACTAGCAAGCACTGTAGGCAACATATAGCTGGTTGAAAGCGTATTGAGGTATTGTGCCAATAAAATAAAAGCCACCTGTGCACCTCCCTAAAAATGGTCTCTTTAATATTTCTGAAATAAAGTGCAGAGACTACATCACTGCTGCCTGCAGACAAAACACACCTACATTTCCGAAGACAAGCATCACTGCAAACAGGTCAGTTTCTCCTCTGCTGCAGGAGGAGGGCATGACTGGTGGGGCTCTCTTCATGCTACTTGCATCCACAACAAGTTATAAATCATTCTTCATCCACATCTAACATGCTTAGTCCAACTGAGGCATACAGGATACATTATCCTTTCAAGCTGTAGTCTTCAAGAAACATACTAGAGAGGGGGCAGAGAGGAGACACAGGGGATCCAAAGGGGATAGAATCAGTGGTCTTTATCAACAATCCAACACCAGGATATTTAAAAGCATTTGTAACCAAGCTTATGAGTGACCGAACAAGTAACTGTCCCAGGCCAGTTTTTGTGCATTGCACGAAAATATTTTGTACTTTTTCTAGTATTACAGAGTAACATTATTTGCATGTGAAGACATTCTGTTCTTCAATATATATCTAAAGGATAGATGGATTATCCCTAACTATTACAAATACAGACACTAATATCTACTTTGTGACCAAAGCTGACTTCGATGTTTGTCTGTGTGGAAATACACACTGGTCTTCAAAACAAGGATATAATCTATTTTGCATAACATTGCCACCACTGTACCAATAAACACCATAAAACTGCATATCAGGTGAAAGAATGCCACAGTCACTTGGGAATACTGATCCACATATGCCCAAAATACAAAAATCTACCCCTTTCAAGATGTCCTCATCACATAACTGAAGATAATTAGATGAAGATAATACCAAAGATCTTTTGGTAAATAAAGCAACCGCCCAGATGGGTCACATCACAACAGAACAGTTACACTGCAGACTGCATCTTTCTTCTCATTTACAGTTGACTTCCTCACTGACATTCTGAATGAACCTACAGACAGCACTTCTGATGTGCAAACCATGAAAAAAACAGTTTGCCTGAACAGCCCAAAGGCAACACTTCATCTGCCTCTCCGTGCATAACTTAACACCAGACCCAGGATCTCAACTCTGTTTGTTGGAAGTTTCTCACTCCCTTTAGCATATTTTACATAAAAGTGCAGCAAGCCAAGCGGGTATGTGTACACGTATATATACACACATATACATAAATCTCGTTCTTGTATTCCTATTGCAAGTCCAACAGCAACTGGGAGTGGCACCTTACATCTACATCAAGACTTTTTATGGATTAGTACCTTCTGTAAACGCTGATAAAATAAAACTTCAGCAGATTAGTCATCATAAGCTCTTAGAGTAAGTTTTGAAGTCATTTAAACATTCACAGTAGTTTCCAAAAATGTATTATCTCACCTCAGAGCTATCATATTCTTTGCACTAGTGTTGAAAATATTCTGATAAAGAAATTAAAATTCAATTATATATATATAAGAGTTTGGGTTGATTAAGAAGTAGAAAATTGTGAAGCATAGGTATGGGAGTGTTAAGTTTGAAATGTAGTCATAGGAACTTAGGAACTTTAGAAAATGTACTATGTGTGACTATAAGAATTCAAGTATTGTCTAAAATCAGTTAACCACAGAAACTTTGACAAAGATTTGTTGGTTTGTAGTGTTTTGTTTTAGGAAACTAAGGAAACCGTCATGGACACCAGTTTGTTGCTTGGAAACCCCCTTACCCCTCCCATCTCGATCTGAGTATCGAGGATTCCAATCAGTAGAGTTAAGTGAGATTAACCAATGATTGTTTTAACATAAGAATATTAATAAGATGGTGTGACTGAAGGACCAATCATTATAAAGGTTAAATTTAAGAATAGACATAGTATGCATTTTTATGTAAACTAATATAGATGATGGTGAGAATCGTAGTGCGCAGAATCACCTGAGAGGTCAAAAAGCGGACAAGTGAGGAAGACTATGAAAGACCACCAGAGGGCTTCTGAAGACCACCAGAGACCTTCACTGCACTTACGTAAAGAACATTTACATATGTTAATAGTTTCCCGGAAAACTAATAATTATGTATAACATTTCTCGGAAATCTAGTGAATATGTATAACAGGTGTACATTTAACCTGCATAGTTAAACCAGACAGGTGCACACGATAGGTGGAGCGATCCCCCGTGTACCCAACGCTGCAATAAAGGAGTGCCTGCTTCTTAACTTCTCATTGCTGTTAAGGAGTTTTATTCCGGATTTCGGCAACACTAGGATTTCTGCTACTTAGACAGAATACTTCCCTGCCGAGACATTCATACACATTTATTTTAAAGATCATTTTGTAAGTAACATCAGTTTTTGGAAACTTCTGAGAGCTTTACATCATTTTACCCTATCTCCTTAAGCTTCCAGAAGGATTTCTAACATTTTCTAGACGCTGCTGCTGCCTCAGGAACGTGCATTGGATTCTGTGAGTAAAGTACCTAGAAGACATCAACATACGGTGTATTTACTGTTTTATTGTTTCAATTGCCAACAGAGATCTTCTAGAAAGACAAACATGATGCACACCCACTGGGCAAGGTGCCATATATAAAGCTCATGTGCACGGAGGGATAGGTGTGTATTTCTACATACACATTCATGCACACTTGGATGCAGTATTTTCACTGTACTGAATTATGTACACATTCACTTGTCAGTTATGAGAATTATTGCAGAAAGCTAGCAGACATTTCATATTGCTTTTTTCACCCCAACTTCAGCAGTGAAATTACACCAAGTGGTTGCACAATCTGCTTCTCAACAGCCAGCCATATACAGTGTATTTCAGAAGAATACAGAAAGTCAGAATTTCACCAATCTAACGTAATGATATGGCACACAAAAAAAACCAAGTACTGTTGAGACTCAAGCTTTATTACCGTCAATATCAACTGATTTCAGTAGTTACAAGTGGAAACTGTTTCCTAATTCACCATCTGTGCCACTACTCTCTCCTTCACTCGAACGCTACAAAGATTATTTCATTACGTCAGACAGTAGCTCCTAATCAGTATTCTGTTACCTTCTGCTCTCACTCTTCAATTATTTTCTTCAGGAGTATTTTACAAAAGCTCTGGTCTAAGTATTCATGACAGCTTTCTAAATCCCCACTACTCAAACGCAGTTATTCCTTGCAATTACCCAAGCAGTCTACAGAGAATAGGGAATTTTAATCAAATACTGGAATATCACCAACAATGGAAGCAACACCACTGCTTATGGATAAGAAAATTACACTTGTCAAAATTTTAAAGTATCACATCGGATGAGGTCCTTAATACCAGTGTCAGGTTTCATTGCTTTGAGCAAGTCATAACCTTTACAGTATAGTTCAAATCAAGCAAAACACTGCAACAAAAAAATCCACCAAACAAAAAGCACCCAAACTAATGAATAAAAATAGAATTTTGATAGGTGAGGAGAGAGAAAAGTAAACAGATGCTTCACCTGATCCAAGCTATCCAGTGCAAGTAAAAAACGCATCACAGCAAACGTGTACCAGCACAAACACAAAGCCTTTTTTTTTTTTCCTTCTTTCCTCTACAAACTTACAAGCTGTTCACATTTTCATATAGACTACAAAATGTCTTTCCTATAAGCCAACATCACTTAATGCATCTACCGCAAAGGAGTGTCATTACCTAGCTCAGCATTTGAAAAGTCTGCATAGGCGTCCTTTTCAGGGTTTGAGTTCCTTTGTCCAAAAATTACACTCGCTGTCCTTTGTTTAGTCCAACATAGGCATTTTCTTTCAATTAGCCCATACAGACAGCACTAAAAAAAGGCATACATTCCTGAAAAGTGGTGAACATGGGGAAAAAAAAAAAAAGCCCAAATCCTTTATTATAACGTTTCTCTTCGAAGTGCCTCAATTATTGCATTCTACAGTCGTTTTGAATCTGTTCCCGTTACGTTTCACATTTGAAATCCTCTTTGAATGGCCAGGAAACCTATATATACAGGCAATTACTTTTTGCTTCTTCAGCCTTCCCAAGCAAGTATTTATTGTTATAAGCTGTCTATTCACCCTTGTATAAAAATGAGACTCGCAGGAGGCTAAGACAGTACTTGCAGTCCAGCCCTTTTGTCTGCTTTTCCACAACCTGCATGCACCATTGTCTTCAGGCTATTCAGATTCTGGACAACCTGGACAATTACTGATTTCCATCAACAATCCCAGTTTACCATTATGCCAGCGCACAAGAAGACTTGTTGCCTCTGCTTTTA
Organism: Harpia harpyja; assembly: GCF_026419915.1. Lineage (NCBI taxonomy): Eukaryota > Metazoa > Chordata > Aves > Accipitriformes > Accipitridae > Harpia > Harpia harpyja. Next base: position 58,929,854 of record NC_068942.1, on the reverse strand, counting down.
CCCTCAAAGAACTTACCTATTTGTACACCTACAAAGCAAAATTAAGTTGGCGAGACACTGGAACATGCATCTTGTAAAAAGAAAAAAAAAAAAAAAAAAAATTACAGAGAATAGTCCAAGCCACAACAATATCAAATAGAAATCAGCCTGCATGAGTAAAATGCCAGTCAGACTGTTCTTTCAGGTATGAGGGAAACATAAACAGTGAGTTAAAAATGTCTAAAAAATGAGATGCATAGTTCATGAACAGAAATCATTAGCTCTACGTTTCATACCTAAACTCCCATTTCCTTCCTCTCCCACTGCCCAGCCATTTTTACCATACACAGAAAGTAGCAGATACACAATGTACAGCCAATTTAGTGCATTTTTAAAGAATTTACATTTATTAGTGGCTTATTGCTCTGGGCTTTTCTTTTGTTTTCATCACCATAGTATATTGGCACCCAAGCTCAGATCTTAAAAGAAGCTGCAATATCTCCCCATCAGCAAAACTGTTTCTCAAGGACCAACCTCTTTTCATTTGTCAGAAAGTGCAGTGTGGGGAGGAAGTAGATGGCCCTGGGAGGCTTGCACACCTCTAATTTCTAAAGGACATATTCCACAGCTTTTCCTTTCCGAATTCAAAAAATGGCTTAGCAAGGAACTCCGCACTAAACAAACCTTAAATAGAGACTGATTAAGTATATTTACATAACAAAAAAGTTAATGGCCTTAAAACTACGCAAGAGTAAGTTTAGATAAGATAGAAAGAAACAGCTTCCTAAAACCAAATGTAATTTTGAAGAGAAAGTACTAATTGAAAGTGTTATGAAAGGACAAAAAAAAAGGAATACTAAAAGCCAGATTAAATAATACTTCCAGTGAAGCAGCACAGTAAAAAAAAGTCTGCAGCACTTTCAGCACAAGTCTGGCCCCTACCAACCATAGCCCCTCAGATTTACAGATGGGGAATGCAGAATGGGAAGTGACAGCATTGCGGAGGAGCACCAGTTTATCCATTAGCACCCATTTTTGTGGCATACCTTTTCACAGAAACATTTAGGTTAGATGGGACCTCTTGAGCTCATCTAGTCCAATGGCTGTGCTTGAAGCAGGGTGACCTACAAGCAGGTTGCCCAGGAGGATGTCCAGTCAGGTTTTTGATATCTCCAAAGGTGGAGACTCCACCACCTCGCCACACAACCTGTTTCCATGTTTGAACACCCTCACAGTAAAAAAAAAAAAAAAAAAAAAAAAAAATTGTGTGTGTGTGTTTGTTTTTCATCTGGCGTTCACATGGAAATTTTCTATTTTTGTAATCAATGGGGACTGTTGAGAAAAGCCCAGCTCAGACTTCTTTATTCCCTCCTGAATCCACCTCTTGTGCTCTTCTTTCCTTCCCCCCACTACTTCCCCAAATCATGTCTAAGATCATTTAGGAGGTCCTCGCTAATCTGTGCGAGCCTCCTGCTGCTTTTGCTCGACTTCCTACTTGTTGGGATAGACATTTCTTGAGCTTGGAGGAGGTGACCTTTGCATACCCACCAGCTCTCCTACACCCCTCTTTTCTCCAGGGCTGTATCCCATGGGATTCTTCCAGGCAAATCTCTGAACTGGCTGAAGTCTGCTCACCTCAAGCTCAGGGTTGTGGTCCTGCTTTTTGCTCTGCTCCCTCCACTTAGGATCCTGAACTGCATCATTTCATGGTCAGGGCAGCCAAGTCTGCCTCCAACTTTCACATCCACAACGAGTTCTGCCTTGTTTGTAAGTATCAGGTCCAGCAGAGCACCCTTCCTTGTTGGCTCCTTGATCATCTGTGTCAGGAAGTTGTCATCAACGCACTCAAGAAATCTCCTTCAGCCATACTGTATTGTCCTTCCAAAAGATACAGTGGTTAAAGTTTCCCAAGAACCAGGGCCTGTGAACGCAAGGCTTCTTCCAGTTGTTCGAAGGCAGCCGCCTCTGCATCTTCCTGATCAGGAAGTCAATAACAGATACTTACTACAACACCACCCATGTCAGTCTGCCCACTAATCTTCACCCATAAACTCTTGACAGGCTCCTGGTCGGTCCGAAGGCAGAGCCCCAAGCGTAACAGCTGCTCTCTCACATCAAGGCAACGACCTCTCCTTGCCTTCCCAGCCTGTCCTTCCTAAAAAGGCTGTATCTCTCCACTACAGCACTCCATCACATAAGCCATCCCACCATGCCTCCACAATCCCAAGGAGGTCATAGCCCTGTAACTGCACACAGACTTCTAACTCCTCCTCTTGGTCTCAAGCAGATGTGCTGCATAGCTGAAGCTCTCCCCACCTTCCCAAGAAGTTGCAAGACACTGCTCCATACGCCATAGTGTGACAAGCATGCTAATACTCAGTGACTTCAGCATAATTACACAAGAAATATTCCCTTTCACCAGCTATGACCTCAGTCAGAAACATATCAATAAAAAGAAGTAGCACAGTATATTACTGATGGTTGCTAGTATGTATAAACAGAGGAACCTGACAAGTTCAGAAAGGGAAAAAGAGGTAATAAGACAAAATGATGAAATGAAGAAAGACGACACCTAAAGCTCAGCAAAAAAGCGATAACATAAAATATACCCCACTGTCAGATATGAATACGTGTGAGGGAAAACAGATAAAATATTTGGTTTATGCAACAGATGTGACAAGATGTTAAGACAGCTTAGGGAAGTATTCTTCCTCCTTCTAACAGACAAAAAAGAATTGTACAGATTTGGATGAGTGTTTGTACATGCTCTCTGTTAAGAGAGTCAGCAAAATACAGCATGCAAGAGGAGTTTCTGTTGCCCTCCTGCAACAGCAGGCTTCCGGCTTTTTCCTCTAAAGAACATTGAAGACAATGGATTAAAGGACAACATAAAAATTGTATGCTTGAATGGGATAGATGGATTCTTCTCTCATAGCAGATGGTGAATGGGATATAAATAACCTCTCTTCTACATACAATTTTAATTAACATTTTAAAAAGAGAGAAATAAGTTGTTTGATTGACACAGTCTACAGAACTATTTAGCTGTACCCTCCTACTGTCCAATCTCTGATGTCAGCTCCACGCAGACTGCCTAGGAAATGGCTGTTGCACTGAATGACGGGCTCTGCATCAGAAGACTTCTCAAAATAGAAAGTTTAGCTTTGCTTATCAAAATTTTTCCCCTCTCAGAGGTCATGTTTAGACTGCAGTTTGTGCTGTGATCATCACATCGTGGTCATGACCATTGTCACAAGTACTGGTAATAATCTGGCATCAGCAGATGGCTGTTCAGTATAGACCAACCACATGCGGGTGCCTGCCTTGCTTCTTGGGACCATTCTGGGGCTACACTAAGACCCTGCTGCTGTAGAAATATCCCGCCATACCTATCCATACTGGTATGCCAGCAATATCCAAGCTAATCTGAAATGAGCTAGTCTAAAGCTAGCTTGAGACCCACAGGAAATACATATCCACACACGCTGGGAGGGTCTCTGCCACTCAGCAGCTACAGAGCTTTTTTACCCCTGCTATTTTCATGGCAGCTGCTATAAAGGAAGCACCTGGGCAGTAGCAGCCCACAGCTCTACTACTAATTTGCAAGGCATTTTCTATGCAGCCTATGTGCTTCACCAGGTGGTCTTCAAGGGTATGAAGTAGAGAAAGGCATCCTGCTGCAGCAGAGGCTCCACAGCTTTCCTCTAGCTGCCAGGCCAGAGTCTGAAGGCTCAGCACTGCTGTACCCCAGCTTCTTCCCTGTAAAAGGAGCAACATTCTCTTACTTAGTTTCTAACATGACTAGCATGCAGAAACATTTTTGTAAGCCAACCTAGAGTTCTGTATTCTTACTAAGAGGCACACTGAAGTCAGCCCGAATTACTCTCAGATAATAAGCTTCCCCTTTGTGTGAGCACCAGCCAGCACAGACCTCACATTTCTGCTCTGCAAGTACAGGTTTCAGCTAATGAGCTAAAAGATATGCTCTATTAATTATGAATAATGTACAGCTGAGGACTCATAGCTGAGCTGCCTAAGACCACCATACACATGAAAGAGCCAGATCTCTCTGACATTTACACACTGTGGTGCTTATAGCCTTGCAATAGTAAAACCCCTGACTCGCTGCCAGAAAAGACCAATTTCACTTTCTGTTGAAAATCACTACAGCAGTAATACAACAGTATGGTAAACTAGAGGGAGAGGCTCCAATTGCCTTTGAACTTTCAAGTGATCATCAGTATTCATGTTTCTATAGATGTTACACACATGCATATGGAGTTGAGTTAGGACTTCATATAGATGAATTCTTTCTCTCTCAATAAAAATGTTATTTTAAGTGCAAGCAACCTATGAGAAAAATAAGTGTAGTGATATGATTAATGCCTTCACAGAACCACTTCACTTTTGTCTACGTTTGCCTCCTGTGACGTGGCACCGCACTGCCCATGAGATGTATTTTAAACCCACAGCTGACCCCCAGCCCCGCAGAGGCAGGCCGTGCAGCAGGCTCGCTCCTCGCACGAGAAGCGCACACGGGTACTGTGTCACTAGATGGAGCTCGTTACCTACCAAAGCCGCAAAACATTACAGGCTTCTAAAAAAGCAGGAGTTGGAGAAACAATGTAAATCAACCAAATTTATATTCAGAGAAGCTATTTAGGTTGTTTGCTTTCTGGTTTCATTTTTTAAAACGGTTCCATATGTTCTTAACAATAAATCACAACAGATTGATAGGACATAGAGGAAGGAAATGGAGGCACAAAGGTAAGCCTCCTTTTTTCTGTGCATTCTAGTTTATGCATATAATCCCCACAGTTGACTGATCCCCGTGCAAAGGAATTTATGTCTTAACTGCTTGTTTCTGGGGTTAATCTTTTCCAATGAGGTAAATCCAAATTATAATTCCTACTTCATTAGATGAGAAAACTGAATTCTAGAAAGCTCAGGGCTAAACATTAAAATTTGAATCCATTTTCGAGATCAATTCTGTAGTTGCAAGTATATATTCAACACATTCCAAGCTTGAGCCGGAATTACAAAATGTTCGGGTCTACAAAAATTAAACCCCAGTAGGCCAGATCTCCAAACAAATTTACAAACTCCCATCGATTTCACTAGCAACCAAATGTCTAAAACCTTTGAGGATTCGCACCTAAATGATCTGCCTGAGTTTTATAGCTTTGCTAGTCTTGGGGAAAAGATCTAGGTTTCCAGTCCTTTGCCTAAATCACAGAAGACCTTTTCTTAATATTAACAATGGTAAATGGCTCCAGAAAGGATCCCTATCTACTCTTAAAAGACCAGGATGCAGTGTAGTGAGACATGTGGAAACCAGGGACTCACCTCCCCTCGATATGTTCTTTATCAGTGGGTGCGTGGAGGAAAATGCACAGCTGAAAAAGGGGTTGGTACTATTCTGGACTGCAAAGAAACAGAAGTGCTAAGGGTAGAGAGGTTTCTAAAGACAACTCTGCTTAACTAGCCGATGCTGTCAGAAAGGTTTGCAGACAACAGCATTTTGTGGTTAATGGACAGCTTTCCAAATGCTCACGTGGCCTCACTTGCAGTTTACACATACAAAGTGTCTTACAGCCACTTAGAGAGCAGCAGAAAGGGGACGCAGTGCGAGAAGGCAGTCATGTCTTTACTCCCCACGCACTGCTTTCACAGCAAAACACTCCCCAAACTGCAAAACGTGTAATCAATGGCACTTGAGACATCAATGACCCTTTTCAAAATCTGACAATCAAATCAGGGATGATATTTCAGATAGAACTGGCTTTAAGCAGATAGGAGAAGAAAGGTGAACAAAACCCAAAAATCATGCCACAGTGGACTCTTCACCTGATCCAGTAAGTCTACTCACAGTACCCTGTGCTTAAGAGCAAACAAAACACAGAGTCCTGATGCAGGTACAAAGGAAAGTCGCTGTAAGCAATCACAGAGGAATCTGTGTATGTGAGAAGCATCTTCCATGCCCCTAGGATGGAAAGGCTGGCATAAAAACCAAATGAGTGCAAGTCTCCTATCTCCCCTATGTATATTCTATTCCATGAAAGGAAAATTATAACCTAATCCTAGAAGCACTTTTATCCAGACGAATTTTCTATTAAAGAGCTGCAGTTAAGCTCTTTGCCTTGATGCTATCTTGCAGTAATGAGTTTCACTCCTTAGTTATAAAACATGACAAAAGTATTTTATCAATTACTGCTGAATCTGCTGTCTTTTAGTTTTAGTTCCATGTTTGGGGTTCTTCTATTACCTCAAGTGAAAGAGAGCGCCCCATGCATCTTCTTAGAACCATTCATTACTCTGAGTAGCTCTGTCATTGTCTGCCACTCACACACTAACTGATATATTCTCAGTCTCTCCTATGAGTATGACTTTGTTGCCAACCTTTTATCATCACTTGTTTCTGAAAGAAAAACAAGAAGGGATTATATTGTCAGGAGGAATTTTCCTATTGTAGCTAAGTCTTACTTAAACAGGTAAATATATTTAGAAGCACAGAATGTTAAAGATGAAAAAGAGGAAAACTGGTTGCATCAAATGAAAGGAAATGCCTCATTGGAAAGTATGTGAACAGTGAAAAACAAACTAAAATCAAACATTAAGCATGGTGAGAGTCTACATCATATATGTAGTGAACTTGCAGTTAGCAAGCAAGCTCTAATCCACTTAATCCAGTATCCTATTTTTGACCGTGGCCATTGCTAGAGGGAACGGCATAGCTATAGGAAGAGCAAGAGTAGCACACTGTTCTCTACATGAGGTCTGTTTCCAACCCTTTTCTTGTTAGAGGTTGACTATGAAATATGAGGCATAATATTCCCCTCAAATCTCTATGATAAACAGTGAAAAAGAAACTAATAATCTATACAGAAGATTGATGCTTTCAAACCTCAATAAATTCTCAACCTGAATCATTACAACAGCTTAATCAATTGTTTGAAAAGTATTTTCTTTTATTAATTTTGCGTTTTCTATCCTTCCATTTTTAACAGGATTTTGTTAGGTTTTTTTATTGGTTTCGTAAAGCTACATTTCCTGTATCATTCATTATTTTAAATACTTTGGTCCTTCCTTACTTTCTGCAGAAAAATAGTTACAGTCTTAACATTCGAAAAGCTTTTTCACATCCTATCTTCACACAGTTTCACAATATGAAATGTCTTGCTTTAGCTGGAAACATAATCTTAGATTTTCAGAAACTGAGAACTAAGTATTTGTAGAAGCAGATAAGTCTACAGAAATTACAGGTGCCGAGTAGCTTTAAAATTACAGAGAATCCTCTCCTCAGAAAGTAAGAATTCCAAGCAGTTGAAAATTTGTTCTTCTGCAACTAACTAGAGCAAAGAAACTAGCCATTTACAAAAAATAAAAAGGAATATTATGCTTTTAAATGCCTTGCATCTCCCAGACCCTGCGACTTTTAACATCAAAGCTTGAATTGCTGTGCATATTTATACCTAATAACTAGCTGGAGACTTGAAGCAGATTTCATCCCTGTCTTTTCTCCTCCCATGTTTAAACTGAAACCTGTAAAGCTTTTCCAAAGAACAGTTTTGATTACTCCAGCCTCCAATGGATTTTTTTTTTTCCCCTTCTATTTCCCTATCCTCAAGGGGAATAAAGAGCAGAGAATAAAGCAGCCTTTCTAGTCCTTTTTGTTTCAACTCAAAAAAACATTAATAAAAGACCCTGGAGTGCTGTGAAATGGAGGGAAAAATAAATAAAAATTGAAAAGAGGCAGTAAAAAAACCCCTACAGTTCTGCTGGCAACAATCCAGCATTAACACATTCAGGAAATAGGAAATTTAAAAATTAAGTAATATTTGAATATTACTGCTTTGTAGCCTATTGTTCAGTTTCCCTTCTCCAACAGCTTTCTGCCTCACTTTATGCCAGAGGCACAAGAGGAGAAAAATCCATTCCATAAATCACAACATAATTTCTAGACTAAGTTCTCAGAGCCTGCGTTCAGGGTTTGAATTTGCATTTGAAATAGCATTTGACAGCTAGCCACTGCTAGACATCAAGATCTCTAGCAGCAGAGAGTGCGAGGATGACTTCCTGAGCAACTCATCCTGCAGCATGTTACTCCTCTTCCAGAAAAGGAGCCATTTAGATAAGGAGGTCACTATAAACTCATTTACTTGAAACCTAAGATACAAGTCTAGTTAAAAGCTTTATTTCCATCTCCAAGACAACTATATTCACCCTGAACAGATATCACTACTCATCTAAATGATTTCCAAACCACTTATACTTCATTGGTTAAATAAACAAATAATTTCACAAACTACTGAACTGCATTCAACTCCTTAGAGAAGCACAACGCAACACTACCATGTAACATAGCAAGTAAAGACTGTGGCTATTAAGAATAGCTGAAGATGGAAAAACTGGAAATTTGGGGATGAGTAATACTGCTTAATGTTCCAATCCTCAACAAATTCCAGTGAACAGAGCCAGGTTTGCTTTCTCAAGCCACACAGGTAGCTATTGAATCAGAGAGAGGACAGCCACACAGTATATCAGCATCACAACAGCATTGTTGTTACAAGTGTACACTGTACCAAATCATATTAAAAATATAAAAAACTATGAGGTGCTATTACTGCCTAGATATCTGCAGTATCCTCAAAAACTATGTGCTGTTCTCAGTAGCTGCTAGCCCTACTACATATTTATCTCCCCTCTGCCCTGGTCTTGCCAGGTCCATGCAATTTTACTTAGCACAACATACAGCTGCCTAAGCACATGTCTTGCACTACTTAAAATATGTTAGTGTTATCCAAGACATCTGCACAGGACTGGCAAATATGGCAAAGAACACGAGAGAAAGCCACGCTTTTCTGGAGTGCCAACTAAAGGCCAGGCAGACTACCAAAGGTTATTTAAAATGACACTGTACACCACTCTACAGTCAGTTGAATCCCATCCCTATTCAGCTATCTCAACCCAGCACTTTGGAGAGGCTGGAGACAGCCTGCACCCCTCTTCTGCTCCTCCAGCTGGCAGCACTCCTCCCAGCAGAGCACAGGTGAGAAAAATTGCCACTGCAGGAGTGAGGTGATCAGGCTTTGGGAAAGTAGCTCATGCAGAGGGGGATGGTCCACGGAGACCACTGATGTTGACTGTTGCTTTTGAGAACAGGAACCCTGGGAGAGATGAACAAGGTCCTCTCATCTGTACTTCATTCTGGGAAAGTGCCACCCCACCAATAGTTTTCCAACACATGAAATCAGCTAGGGACCAGGAGGACTGGCCTAGGGCTGGAAGACACACTTCTCATCCAGGCCACCACTCCAGACTCTGGTGACATAATTTGACTTGATGGTAGTACAATGAGTTTTAGCATTGGTGGTATGAAACGCTAAAAACATATGGCTCCACAGCCGAATGGAAAGCACCCAGCCACAGCATCACCAGCAGCCCTACAACTTACAACAAATGCAAATTTTGAAGCACCTCAGCCATGCTCGCAGACTATCCAGTCTGACAACATCACAACTCCAGTAGGAAAAGCTATAAGACAATTTAATGGATAAAAATATGGAGGTTCCCACTCTGAATGATTGGCTTGAAGGGAATCACAGTGAATTTCAATATCACCACACCCATACAGTCAGAATAAGGTGAGAAAGACTTATAAAACCACACACCAAATTAGTCCATCCGGTCCAATTCACACCTTTGCTATCCTAGTGGAATACACAATTTTTCTATGGAAATTGCTATATTTGTTTTTGAAGAGTTGATGGGTTTGGAGTTTTTTGTGGGTTTGTTTTTGGTTTTGTTTTGGGTTTGTTTTTTTTTTAAATGTAAATTGCTTTTGCCAGACAAAATGCAAATTAGTCTAGTTTTTGTCAGCACCAGTCTGAAAACAAGCACAAACCTATCATATTTCAGTTCTTCCACTTTTTTCTTAACTTCCTCATCTCTTTGAAGTCTGATCTGAAGAGGAGAGATCACTACTCCATAAGAAGTACTAAGATGCATTAAATCCTCCTGCCTGCAACACAGATTCTCCATTCCACCCAGACCTCCAAGCACAGCATTTTGTTCACACCTACCCACTAAAGAATTCACCTTGAGTCCAGAGATCACTGCATGCATGGGTAACATCAAAAGCTACTTAAGTGATAACAGGACTGGTAAACTTGATAGACAGGAATCTACCCAAATGGGTATATACCAACCATCCTGAGGGGCCAAGGGTGGACTGTACACTATTGTTCTTCTCAGGAAAAAGAGTAGTGCTGTGAGAAACAAGGTCTTCAAGTCTTTTACGCATTTCAGGAGGACTAATTCCTAAGTCCCTGGGATCCTAGAACCAGAACAAGGACACACCTCTAACAACATCCAGACTAAGAAAGGCAAGGCATCAATTCAAGTTTACTACATCATCTTACAGAACATGTCCTCATAGGCTAAAAGCCAGATAGCTATGCGACACCACCTACTGCAGAAGCAGATATTAACAAGAAGCTATCTGTAATGATTTATTTATTATTTACCATAGACTGAAATCTCCATGTAGTACACTCCCCTGTTAAGTCTGCCTGGCTTGTTCAAATGTTAATTTAGCTGTGTTGTTTTCCTGTTATTCTGATTTCAAATTAATAAACAGCTCTAGGGGCCTTTGGTTCTGTTACCAACAATTAAAAAGATAAAATACAATTAAAAATAAATAAATACATAATAACAGGAGCTTTTCTTTTTCCCCTAATGCAACTTAAACCAAACAAGAGGCAACAAAAGAGTGTATGTTGAAATCTCCCTCCCGTATCTAGAAGAAAATCGGACATTGTCTAAACATCCACGCGCTTTCTAAAGAGAATTACACAGCATGCCTAGGAAAATCACGGACAATAGCAATGCACGCATATAGGAGAAGATTTTTCCAGACAGGTCTACATCTCCCAAAGCTGTGCAGTGTACAGATCCTCAATGTATCACCAACCAAGTAGGCACAAAAACACTGGAAAAAGTCACAACCAGCGTCTGTATCCCCCATAACTGAGCTACATTGACAAGGCCCATGACTTGGTTCTGCACTAACTTCTGTGTCTCTCCACCACACTCCATTTCAAGGTGAAAACATACTTTCAGTCTAAGCCTCCCCGCCAACTCCACAGGTATTTCACATAGACCTTGACTGAGAGATAAAAGATACTCCACATAAAAGAATCTTTGGTGAAGAGAAGCCTAATGTGAATCTCCGAGAACAGGGTGGGCAAGGGGGAGAGCCCACCTTATAAGCAAATATTCTCACTATTTTCTTGGTAAGGATCCACAGCAAGGCAGACGCTTTCACTGTGTGACAAATGAGTACTGGTGATCTGTTATTTCTATTCAAATTGTAATTAAAAAAATGGTCATATAGATTAGGCAGTGGATTGAGACACAATATGGGCCAGGTTCTTTTCTAAGCTCTTCATCAACTTCCCTTTAAACCTCTATCTGTTCATCCTTAATCTATTAACTGAGGCAATATTCTCTTTCTCATGAAATACCATAATACTAAATGCATCAGACAGAAATGTGTCAAAAATAACTGTGTCAGAAATAAATGGCAAAACACATGCAACCAAAGCAGGAGACAGTCCCCACTGTGCAGACATCAGTCTGAGCACTGCTCCATGCAGATGGCCTCTGCATGTTTTAGATGGCTGAGCAGAGCCTAAAGGCTGCTGCTAAGTTTGTTTTTCTGTAAACATAGCTCTGGTCCCATGCTCAGATGATACCAACACAGATGACAAAAATACAGCTGGATAGAATTAATCTGTAAAGTTGCAGTGACCCTCAGTGTTTAGAGCCATTAGGACAGTAAGCATATTTGACCTCTACTCTGTTCCCTATGATTTACACATCTAGAGTAAATTTTGCCCTAGGCATTTGTTTAATATAAACTTAACCAACAAGCGCTGGCAAATTCTTTTCAGTAACCAAAAAACATGGACATCTCTTACAAATATGAGAAGAAAGCGGTCTCTTTGTGGAAAGCAGAGCAATGAAGCCACAAGGAGAGAAGCTTTCCTTGCAGACTAGATGCACAACAGAAGAATTAAGATAAAAGCACTTTGTCTTGGGGCGGGGGGGGGGGGGGGTGTCTGTATTAGATGAAACATTACTTCAAAAAAATCAGCCCATTCTACACAAACTAAACTCCAGAGGAGAGAAGGCTGCAGTGTTAAGGGAAGTGCAAGCACCACCACCAATGTTCATGTGCAAAACCCACAAGTCCCATTGCATTCCTACATGACTTGAGGGATATACACAGGAAAAGGCTGAAGTTACTTCATAGTTAGAATACTCAGTGCTTCTTTCTTTCTTGAACAGAGATAACAGAGGACAAAATAGAAAAGATACCTCATGCCCCTAGGTCACATGCTAGGAACATGCTAGAAATGTTCAGCATTCCTCCTGTTAAATCCATTTGCCATTAAAAGATCAAGTTCTTCCACTTTTAACCTTGTGACAAAGGACACTGAAGAGAGAAGACAGAGTACCTATGCCTCTTCCATCTTGACCCTTGACTGGAAAGGCCAGTCTTCAGGAATCCCAGGAGCCCGTGACCAAAGAGAAAACTTGGAACAAGGACGACTTACCCTCAGTGGAAGGGAACTGGATTAGGGAACACCTAAAGAAACGGGACATACGTAAGTCCACGGACCTGATGGGATAAACATGAGTGCTAAGAGAGCTGACTGATGCCACTGCAAGGGCACTCTACTATCTTTGAAAGGTCACAGTGACTGGGAGAAGTTCCTGAAGATTGGAAGGGAGAAAACATCACTCCTGTCTTCATGGTGGGCAAGAAGGAGAATCCAAGGAAGTACAGACCAATCAGCCTCACCTCAGTCCCTGGGAAGATGACGGAGCACAACCTTCTGCATAATATTTTCAAACATATTTGGGATGAGAATGCAATTGGAAGTAGTCAGCATGGAATTAAGGGTAAATCATGCCTGACCAACCTGACAGCCTTCTACAGGGAGGTGACTAGGCCGGTGGGCAAAGGGAGAGCAGTGGATGTTATTTACCCTGATGTAGTAAGGCTTTTGACACCATCTCTCATGACATCCTTATTGGCAAGCTGACAAAGTACATGTTAGGTAAGTGCACAAAGAGGTGGACTTAAAACTGGATGAATGACCGGGTCCAGTCAGTTGTGATGAGCAACAGTAAGTCAGTTTGAAGGCAAGTCACAGTGATGTACTCAGGGGTTGATACTGAGGCCAGTCCTGTTCAACATCTGCATTAATGACCCAGATGATAGCACAAAGAGCACCCTCAGCAAGGTCACAGATGACACAGAGGGAAGAGTGGCTCGTACACCAGATGGGTATGCTGCAACTCAGAGGGACCTGGACAGGTTGGAGAATTGGGATGACAGGAACCTCATGAAGTTCAACAGTTGGAAATACAGTTCTGTACCTGAGGATGAATAACCCCAGGCATGAGTAGTTGCTTTCCAGCTGGTTTGCCCCAGCAGCTTGTCTGAAAAGGACCTGGGGGTTCTGGTGGGCATCAACCAGAACATGAGCCAGCAACATGTTTGGTGACACAGAAGGCCTCCTAGGCTGCATAAGGGAGAATGTTGCCAGCAGGTCAAGGGAAGTGATCCCTCTCCTCTGCTTAGCACTGAGGAAACCACACCAGAAGTGCTGTGGCTAGTGCTGGACTCCCCAGTACAGGGAAGATACAGACTTAGAGGAATGAGCCCAGAGCAAGGCCATGAAGATGATGAAGAGACTGGAGCATCTTTCATGTGATGAGAGGCTGAGGGAAGTGGGACTGCTCAGCCTGGAGAAGAGAGGGCTCAGGGATGGGCTGGGGGGCAATCTTATTATTGTGTATAAATATCTGATGGGAATGAGTAAAGAACACTGAGCAGTGCCCTGCAAAGAGATAAGATGCAACAGGCACAAACTGAAATTCCGTCTGAAAAAAAAAAAAAAGAAAAACAAACAAATGACTTTTGTTTTTTGATGTGAGGATGTTCAAACACAGGAACAAGTTGCCCAGGGAGATTGTGGACTCTCCATCTTTGGAGACATTCCAAACCCAACTGGACATGGCCTTGGTAACCTGCTCCAGTTGGCCCTGCCTGAGCAGCAAGATTCAACTAGATGATCTGCCGACATCCCTTCCAACCCCAAATACTTGTGATTTTGACATTTATTTTTAGTACATAATTTGTTGGATACAAAAAAAAAAAAAGTGACTAAGCCATGTATGTTTTCATACACTTCAGTGGAAGTGAGGTGTAGTCAATGACTCTCCAACAAAGCACATGCTCCTACCAATACATTTCTTCCTCTAAGATGCAGTTAAAGTAAATACCTTAAAACTGATGTCTCTAAAAAAAACACAAACCAAAACACTGCTTACAAAAGATATTTTAAAGGTACCCTGTGTCTGGGAGAACAGGTTGTTTTCTATAATCTGTGGTTTAATAGCTACTTTGTTGCCCAGGAGATCTGTAACTATCATTTTCCTTCCTTGATTATGTTATTCTTCATAATAAGACCACTCTTAATGAAAGTCCTGTTTTTCTAATGATTTAGCTGCAGCTAGAACACCCCACATTCTCAGCAATGCACCATCCCATGCATACTAACCAATGACTTGCATTTTTTGTTTTATATTTACATTTTCACAGGTTTTGTGGTGTTGGGTTTTGTTTGTTTGGATTTTGGTTGGGTTTTTATGGGGTTTTTTTTGTTGTTGTTTTTTTTAAATAGAAATTAAGCCTTCTGGATCATATATGAAATGGCAGTGACCAACTGGGTTAAGAGCATTCTGCTTTTCTAGTCTTTGATTAACTAGCAAGGAATGGCTGAAGCAGAAGTCAGTACTTTTTGAATGAAATACATACAGAAAATGGCTTAAAAGCTTACAGGACCCAACAAGCTCTTTTGAGGCTTCCATTCCCCTATAAGCACTGCCAAGTCCACAGGCAAATTACACTGGATGTACCCTCCTTGCTTTCAGATGTTAGTAATGAGAACAGGGACAGGGGAAGAATTCACCTTACCTTTTTCAGAAGCACCATCTGCTGGTGTTTTTCAAAAGCATTTTATACGGAGTCATTTAAGATTTCACCATGGAATATTACTGAACACATACCTACTGTTGGAGCATATGTCCATTCCTCTGTCACCTACCACAGATCAGCTTCAGGAATAAAAGACACCAGGCATAGGACTTCTAACCAAAGTAGAGAAAGTACTGGAAAGCTCGTTCAACAGGAATGGGCAGCAACCAGAGTAAAATGGGATTTTATTGGGAGGCCATGCCCACAGATATGCACAGCAAACCATCTTCCTCTTGAAGGACACATTCTGTTTCACCATAAGCTTGTAGTTTCTCCAAGCATGGCTTACCAAAACAACCTCAGCTGCTGGGAGCCTTCCTTCTTACTTATTTATTTTTCTTTAAAGAAGTGAAAACAAAAGGAATCCAAGCTACCCAGACATGCAAGACAAATTAATTCACAGCAGCACAAGCTGTATCATTTAGTCAAAGGAATGTTCTAAACACCTGTTTATGAGCAAAACCAGTCATAAAAACAGCTGTAAGCAGCAAACAGGAGCTAACAACAATTTCCCATCCTTTTCCAGACACATAATGACATTTAAATCACATAGCATCACAGAAGAATTGTATAGAGCTGATGGTAATTGACATAATTACTTGTATGCATTTCTCCACTACATAGCATTGTGCTGTAAACCCAAGCATGTTAAAAGTAAACAGAGTTTTTGAAATCCTAAAGCAATAGTAGGACAATCCCTGCTGGATCCTTTTAACCTGTAGATGGAAAGAAAATAACTACTTCAAAGTTTTAAAACTTCAAATACATAATTTAAACCTCAGGCAGACACTGAAACAATTAAAACTTGGCAAGTTCCTTTTGGTTAAAAGGGTTCAGATCGGAGCGGAGATGAGATACAAACAGGTAATGAATGCTTATGTGATTAAAGATGAAGACAAAAAATGAAACCACTAGGGAAAACATGCATAGTCATATTTTTCTCTTTCTTTCAAAAAAAGTAAAATCTTTCACCTGCAGATCTTTGATGGACCAGAGCAGGGAAAAAACACATCAGTGAATCTGAATCACAGAAAACACTCTTCCCTTGAATATACATTAACATTGGCAAAAACATAAGGGAAGCAATGAATACCAACATGCTGAAGGTATTCTCTCAGAGGTGATTGCTGTTTAAGAAGACTCAGACTCCTAACCAAAGACAGCTTTTACTGATAAATCTGTGAATACTATTTATCTGCCACATACAGGGACCTTGTACTTCTCTTCCAGAGTGGGAAGAGGAAAGGAGCTCTGCAGTCAAATGCGTCTCTAGTTTCATACAGATCTGTAGGTACACTGTAACACCACATGGAAAAAAATCCAGTTCACCTTAATCAGTCACAAATACTGTTAAAAACAATGTCTGATGAAGAACTTCGGGGGGGGGGGGGGGGGGAACCACGCATCTCACATATAAATAATAAATACATAACTCTAGATAATGAAACTCAGCAGGTTAGGTAGTGAGCCAAGCGAGAGGATTGTTATCAATGGAGTATCTTATATTAATCATGGAAGATATGTAGAGAGGGCACAGCATCCTCCATACAAAAAGAAAGAAGGTTCCAAAGCTATCATTCCATTCACCCAAACTTTCAAACAAACAACACTCAAAAGATTTCTTTTTGACTCTCCATTTGAGAGCTTTTTTTGATTCAAAATAAAATAAGTGGCAGTGAGGAAAATCCTAATGGCCCAGAGTGTAATAGGAAACCCAAACACCACCACCACCCCCAACACATTCCAATTTGGCACAACCTTTACCAATACTCCAGACAAGTGTGAAAGATGCAGTGGCTATTTCCAGAGCCATGACTGTTGACAGATGGAAGGTGTCTCATAGGTACTTTTTAAAGATTAAGACAATTGGGCATTTCATTGCTCTACATAGGTCAACCTCAGCTGTTTAATGCATCTTACTACCTTTTAGTGATTATCCTTCATACTGGTGCTCCATGTTAGCTATTTATTGGAATAGCACAGAGGCCGAGATAACTTTGGTATATCAGATGGTATTTCAACAGCTAATCAAATAACATGTTCTCTGCACATTTTGTAAAACAGCCTTTCTATTAAGCACAAACAGGAAACCCAAGTTATGTCGAAGCTGCACTAATGGGGCTCTAATTTTTTCTCCCCAAGCACAGCACCTGGTCTTCAGAAAGAAAGGTACCAGGCCACATGCCTCTAAAAACTTTTGCAGGTTCTGGTCCCATGTTACATGCATATGGCTACAGAAATAACTCCAATAAATCATGAAAGGCTGTAAACCAGTGGAGTATAATGAGGGATTAAGGGTGGGGTGGGAAGACATACGGAATCGACATGCTTAAACACTTACCTAAAGCTGCACCTTAACTTAGCTGTTATACTGTCCCTGGATCAATTCAGCACACATAGCAAGATAAGCTAAGCAGAAATGTGGAAATACTGGGTGTTTAAACTATGTCTCCCCCCCCCCCCCCCCAAACAAGTCAGAATAGCACATTTTCCTATGCAGGAGAATCCTAACAATGTGCATGGGTTTCCCCAGATTAAAAAATGTTTGTCTTCCAAGATAACCTCATGACCTACCTCCTAAAGACACTTTTAAAGTACTTTTAACTCTATAGTGTAAGAATAGCTCACGTTTCCCATTTACTGTTCAATCTAAGATATACTTCAGACCTCTTCTAATGTGATATAACTTCATCAAAATCAGGTTTCTCTATTCAGCACTGGAGCAGGTGAATCCCAAAATTCAAAACCAGTATTTCCATCTGCCTCAGCCTTAACTTCTCATGACAGCTACTACACTAGTGAAATAAGCTAATCCCCATGCAATACAATCTTGGTTATGAAGTGGACATTTACAATGTAGAAGCTCTGTTTATCTTAACACAGAGTTAGTTTGCATACACAGCGCAGAGATACATCAATTCCTCCAAACATCCATTGTTCTACAACCAGGAAGAGTAAGAAAAAGATGGATTAACAGGCAAACTTTGAATGTGTTGTCAAGTTTTTCGTTACTTGGTTTTAAGGGGTTATGAGGTGTTACTGATTTTCAGTAGTGCCAAGCACTCCATTACTTCACTGAAGTCCAGGCCCTTAGAAACTCTCAATGCTTAGCGTGCAAGACTTAGAATTGTGAGATTCAAAATCGGAGATCAATTTTTACCATTTTTAAATCAAATTATTTGTCCAGACTCCCTCCCAGCAAGTGACAGGCAGAGTAAAATAAAACTGAGAAGCTATGGCTCACGTTTACATGCTCTGTTAGCAGTAAATCTATGAACTAGAACTACATAAAAATGTAAGAGCAATACAGTAGAACTAACTACTACTTTTTCCTCAGTATCCCCCCCAAAAAAAAGAAAAGAAAAAAAAGAAAAAGCTTTTAGGTTTTCTTGAAGCTTTCAAAAAAATGCTTTTGGTAGTGAGGCAGATATTTTGCAAGCAGCATCTTCGGCCACCAGAAGATCTCCCATACATCCAACATTACAATCTTACACTGTGACAGTGACATAAGAGAAATGGGCAAGAGCGCAAGCAGCAGCACTATCCAGGGTGTCTACAAAGACAGTATACTACTGTGGAAAAGCAAGTTGCCAAAACTGACTGCTAATATAAAAGCAGTATAACTCGAAAAAGCCCAGTATAGGAAGTGGATCTACCCTACACAAGTGTGCTGCTGTCTTCTATTATTAAGTAGAGACTTGGTGGGCCTCAGACCAAATCATAGAAATGTGACCAACAGCATCTACAATGTTGTCTCATGTAAAAGCATCACACAAGGAAATCCTAACCTACAATTTCTAGGCTACACATACTTAGATATTCATAATTTTAAACTTTTCCTAGAATTTCATGATACAGATGAAACAGTAATGCCATCAGAAAAATCGGTAAGACTATAAGTAAAACTATAGCTGACACAGACAGTCTGTTCTTCTACCACTAGTTATGCCTGAATACACACACACAATGGCCATGATGTGCTCCATTTAGACTGCAAATGGACTGACTGAAGCACAAACCTTTAATTTCAGGCTTTTTCCTCCAAAGTAATCCAAAATATCATGAAAATAATAATCTTATATCCCCAGGCTTTTTCTACTTTGGTGTTACAAAGTTTTCCTCAGTAAAGTAACTAACTCCCTTAAAGTTCCTATTTTACACTGGCCAGCTGCAGGCCAGATGTTGGCCAACAAAGCAGTACCCCTTCCTTTCTGCATGACACACAATCTGACTGAATCCCTAAGCTTACAGAAGCCCTTGAACTCTTTCTCAGCAGGATCAATGCATGATACTCTTCTGTGCTGTTAAGAAGCCCATGTCAGTGTTATACATCTCACACAAGCAACCAAAAATCTAGCCTCCAGGAGGGAAGTGTCCCTAGCGTCTCTACAGGGACAGGATGACACTTTGCATCATCTGCCTTTTCAATACAAAGTTACATTGCTGTAAAGCTAATCAATCCACAGAGATGTACAGCAGTATTCATCACAGAGTACATCAATTGTATTACTGAAACACTTCAGGGAGGACTGCACAAAAGAAAATCAAAGTGCTTTGAAGAAAACTCTCCCCTCCCCCCACCATGAAATCTCACATCAGTAGCATGCATCTCAGCTTCAAAATTATAAACACGCTTAAAAGCAAAGATTGGTTTCAGT